>NW_025930523.1:0-157794 GCF_000764305.2 Hyalella azteca | reverse complement strand
ATATAATATTAAAAATGTAAATTTACAGAAGCAGAATAAAATGCGTTAAAATTACAATTTTGGTGTTTCGGACCAAGTATTATGCCAGCATGATATTGGTGAGTTGCGCTGAGAACACATAAGTTAATTGGACCTAATTTCTTGGTGTGATGGATGCAAATCATTGAGAATTCGAAACTTTAATTTATTTATAAATAATTTTACGGAATAAATAGGCTCCACGTGGCAGACATAAATACCACCAAAGCGCATAAAATATGTAGATTAAATATGCTTATAAAGTGCAGAAACTTCGCAGTGTTGAAATCTTTCAATATCGGTTACTTTATTGCAAAACTTCAACCAGGATTCTTCTTATAACACACAGTCAGGTTTCTGGATCCCGTGCTCTCGCTCTTATAGCCGTAAGTTGCACGGCTTATCAGTGAAATTCGGCATCCAATTAGAAGAGTACGGGTCTAAGAGGTGATTTTTCACACCGTTTTACGCATGCGCCCAGCCAGGGGCAAAAAATTCATCTCACATTTAGAGCCCATCGATGTAGCAAAACCCCATGGCACTCTGTAGACCGAAAGCCGCTCGGTATGCAAATCAGTTCGCTAACGCTATAAACTTGCTGCTCAAACGTCTCACATCTCTATTAGCAGCCGCCTCGGAGCACTTCTTATGATATTGCGTATCCTGGACACTGTCAGTGATATCGACGTAGCCACGCTTCAATATGTAAGTCAATAGATGCGCAGACGCCTATATATACCTGCAATTTGTACGTAATGTGTGCATAATGCGCAAGTATATATACGTATGTATGTACGTTATCTTATGCGTATTACTTTCTTTTCGAGTTACCTCAATTTCGAGTTACCTCAGTTTCGATTGTAACTCAACTTTTCTGAACGTTGGCCAATTATTTGTTCTAATCTTGCGCGCCTGAATCTCTCATTGGTGTTGCAAGGTGCCTACAATGGAATGTTTCAAGATTTCGATTAAAATAGTTTTAGTTTTATCTGCATTTATACATTTTTTTGATTTGGTAAAGTTCAGGTACAGCTTCTATTATCAAATAATAATATAATTACAGTATAGACGATTTCACCAAATCGTAGTTTATTAATAAAAAGTGATATTTTGTGAAATGCAAGTCATGCATATCGTTCTATCTCATTTCATGGAAGAATTACATTTCAATTTACATCGATCACTGTGGGTCACATGTATGATAACCAAGAATTATGCATCACTCGTCTATTTGACTACTTACTGTACTTGATGCTTTAAAAGTATAGTTTATCAAATATTGCCCACCGTTATATAAAGAGTAGATTTCAATTCTAGATTAGCCTTACTGCGGCCTTACCACCGGTAAACGCTGCTGTAGTTCTGCACATCGACTTCAGTTAATTTTAGTTGGTTCAGCAGCTCAGGTGTTTAAATTAACGTCAATAAATTAAGAGGAGGTGAAAACTTGCTGGTTCTCTCACCTCGATATCTTAACAAGCTTCAATAGTCGGCCAACCAACTTGCGATTAATGTTGTTGTGGAAATAATGAAGGCTTGTTTGCCGCGCCTTGTTTTTCTATGCAGCTATTGGATTAAGTAGCAATTAGCATAAACTTCTCGCCAAACTGGCATATTTTACGAAGTTCTCCTCGGCCTTATTTTCCTGCCATTACCAGCGGGCTCTCAGCCGCTGCATTGTGGTTTAGGTTTGCAGTGCAGCTCATGTACACTACGGTGAGGGGCAATGAGGGACAGTGAGGGGCGGTGAGGGGCAGTGAGGGGCAGTGAGGGGCAGTGAGGGGCAGTGATGGGCGGTGAGGGGCAGTGAAGCCATGCGAAGATGGCCTCTGATTTGCTAGGGTCATATAGGTAGCAGTTTTAACGCTCCCACCATTGAGAGTGCTGATAGGTCGTGAGATTGTGACTCTTGTCTTTAAAAATTTCTTAAGAAGAGAAGACTAGAGAAGAAGAAGACTAGAAATATTTCTCAAGAGAAGAAGACTACAATTTTTCTTCTTAAGACTAGAGAAGAAAAATTTTCTTCTCTAGTCTGCGCCAGACAACTCTTGTACTGTGAAACAACACAGGAGCTCTCGTAGACTGAGACGAGACTGAGCAATCTTTTCGAATACTTGCGTTTTTGCAATTGAGGCCTCCGTGTAATTTTGTCTGCTGTTTCGCAATTGATTATAATTATCTTCAACTGAAAATTATCACCAATGCATCTCGGGTATATGGCTACTGCAGGCTGCAATGTCTGCACGATCAAACAAAAACTTTACCGCCGACTGCAGATCAATTGTCCCAGCGTAATGGCTACTGGCAGTAAATGTGCTGTAACTGATACCCCGCCGTCTACCTAATGTGCACTTAGGAGTGTGTGCAGGAGCTTAAAACTCTTCCGTTAACTGCCTCGGCGCCTCTATATATATGTCCTCTTATCGAGACTGGCTTTATATATACGAGCATTTCTCGATAGTTTATCCACGACCGACGCGAACCGCTGCTCTGCAGTTCATTCCCTGGCCTCATAGGAGAAACTATTCTCTGTGAACAGTTAATAAAATTTGTAGCTGATATATAAATATATTTTTTACATTAAAGTGTCCAATATTCTCTGAAAATTATGCTAAATTTTATGCTAGAGCAAGCTTCCCGCTGAAAATGAAAAGTCAAATTAACGTGATTATTCCAAACTGAAATATTTTAGTTTCAGTGAATGGCTGCAGACGTTGTTAGATCGAGTATTGCAGCATTTGTCTATAGTAAAAATTTCAATGTGATTATTTTTATTTAAGGTGCCCTTTGCTTCATGCAGCTCCTGCCCTTCTGTGGCTAGCCATTTTACCCCAGAGGTGTCAACAGCACCGATTTTATGCAGTTTTCCACAAAATTGAACACAATATTCGTAGGCTTGAAACAAGGAACACATGTAGCTTCTCTTGCGACGATTGTTTTGAATTGTACAGCAACATTCGAGAATGCACAATGTTGATTTGAATAAATGATTTTCTTTCATTGTTCGAAGTAAATCTTCAAACCTGGCCTGCCTTCCAGTACGCATTTGGAAACATTCCTCTGTCCCTGCAGATACGTGAGCTCTGGCGCCATGTTATTGGCATTTATCGGCCATTTTGAAGTGGTTCTTATCAATTGTTGTTGTAGCATTTATCTTTTTAGCTGTCGTAATGTGCAAAACAATTGCTTGCAGTTTCCTTTCCAGTCTCCCCGAGAGATAATATTTGATACTCGAGAGGTGCGACTGCATGAAAGATCTTGGGGGAGATGCTGAACTGAAATGTGAACTCGCTAGAATTTTAATGCAGCTAGGCTGCGTGCATAAATGATCTCTGTATTTATTTGATCCGTGTTGCGAGAAAATTCTCTTGTGAGGTCAACTTATCTCTGAAAATCATGGGCTGCATTTCTTCTATCGTTGTTCCTATATGCATAAACATGTCGGGAAGATGCATACACTATTATAGCGGTTGTTCTATATATAGTTATATGTTATATTCTATATCTATAGTTATGGTGCGGCAATATAGCGGCATGCGAGGGCCTTCCATGCTCGCATCAGTTCAGTTATTCAGTAATTCTTTCAGCTATTTATTTTTAGCTTCACACAATCAATTCTTTTCTGCCTAAAACAAAATAACTTGGCGAATATTTGCAACTATTCAACAGGACGCGCACCCGCTCTCAGCTGCCCATCCTTAAATTGAAGCAGTACGGCGCTAATTATTAACACATCAACCAAAGCTGAATCAAATAAACGAAGATAAACTTATCTACTAATATTATATCCATGCAGCTAATATATACGCGGTAAGTGGTCAAGGTGGTAAGTGTACGATTCCTCTAAGTGATGCTCACTAAAATATACGCGGTAACTGTACGTTCCTCTAAGGCTAAGCGATACTCATTCTCAAAAAGTTTGGGAACATATGCACAATATTTTGTTATCATTTCTCCGTGTTTACAAATTATCTTTTTCTTTAAAGTCGAGAATCTCATAAGCTCAAGCAGCGTTTGTAATAAAACGCATCCTCCCATTTAATTAATACACAACCTATTTAATATTCACGAGTTCGGTAATTTCTGAGAGAATTCAACTCGTGCAGAACGTTCATTTTCTGAATGAAATTGAAAGTTGCCATTCGTTGTACTTTGAATATTTAGTGTTGACAGGAATGAGTTCGTTTGGCTCCATGACCGGCTTGGAGTGAGCGTTTTCTACATTATAGAAAGGTGCTTCATTTGACCCTCCCTTTGTATCGGCGAGTTTGGACAGGATTTCAAATATGCCCGAGAGTCTCGACTCCCGCGGCACGATCGTTTAGCTCAATATATTAGTCTGGTCCTTCCCTATCCGACCTCGAGATCTTCAGTGATGAGTACAAAAGCCTTTCCTTGACCGAGGCTAGGTTCCCTTAATTCTTGTCCTTCGTGGGGTTCAACGAACGAAACTCTGATGTGTCCCACAACCAATGACTGATTTACGGAAAATTTAAAATTTAACGCTCCGAACATTTTACTCCACTTGCTTAACCTAGGCGGCGTTTTTCTGTAGATGCCGTTAAATAATTTATTCGCGGGCAGTTTCACAATTTACTTAGCAGGCAGCTGGGAATTTTTTCTCGAGTCCTTGTTCAAAAATTACTGCCAGGAAAATCAAATTATGGAGTCGGCGCCCTGAGCGTCGGCGATCGCTGCCCAGATAAGGCTCGGTCTAGTCAGCTTCATTTTGGGAGATCCTAAAACAGTTAAGTTGCTGCTATAGGCGCCGTTGAAAGATATCCTCGTGCCTTAGAGTGCCCTACGTTAGCATAATATGCCATTGCTCTGAGTTAGGATGTCATTTGGTCGTCACCTGGGCGCATTTCTGGCCAAATTACCTGTTCAAGCCGGCCTAAGCAAGTGCACTCATGAAAAGCCTATGAATATCATTTTGAAATTTCTGTCTGACATTCTGCGGTAATTGGAAGATATGCATGGCGATCACCCCACTTTGGGAATCAAGAGCCGATAAGTTTGAATTAATATGACTGAGATTTGCATTTCTATTTCTGTTCGTGGATTCGAAGTTCGTGCGGTGGCGTTTGAATGATTGTAGGTTACAATTATTCTGTGTTTGATTTTCACGAATTCAAAATAAATTAAGACGGGCAGAAACGCTAATGAGTAATTGCAACAAAATCGGCAAAATCGGAATCGTGTTACACGTGTCGTGTTAAAAACTGTCGAATAATGTATTTTTGATTAATAATTTTACTTTAAACTCACAAAAGTAAAATTTTAGTCCTTCTTTTCCGAAGTTATGGAGTTAAAGGAAGCATTTTGTACTAAATTTAACTTGACTACCGGGGATATTCAACAGAATCAATTGATTTAATTAACAATTAAGTTTTTCAGCGTCCGAGTGTTGCTTCTGAGTTTGTTAGTTGTAAGGTGACGACTGATTTCATTTGGGCGTCGCTTGAGGCGCCTTTTTTAAAGCTTTACGAGCAACCCGCGCCTATTAGCGCTCATTTGCAGTCATCGCTACGCAGCGAGCGATGCGATGCTATCGCCACCCAAACAAAGAAGTTTCGAGTATACAGACTTGCTGCAAGCCTTCTTAGTGCTCCAGGAGATTCCCTTGATCCTCCAGCAGGCCTTCTTTATCTCTCTACTGTTCTTCTTAAGTGTCCTTCAGAACTCCTTCTTTCTAGCCCTCCAGCATGTGCTCTTTTTAGTCCTCCAGATCGTGCCTTCTTCAAACACCTTTTCTTCCTTCACTCTCCCAACAGACGCTGTTCTTAATTAACCACCCTGCAGATCTTCTCATTAGCCCTCTACCAGGCCTTCCAACTGCTTTAGCAGGTTTTTTAGACTTGTAGTAGGTTTTTTCTTCAAACAATTCTTCTTCATAGTCAAACGCCTATAGTTCTTCATAGTAGGTCTTATTTTCGGTCACAATGCAGGTTTTTATTGATGGTCTTTGAGCAGATCCCTATCTGAGTCTTCTGTATCTGAGTCTACCAGTATGTCTTCGTTTTAGTTTCGAGACTGAATTTCCAGCCTTTAATTTTGTTCTATATTCATTCTGATTTCAGGATCTTGTCCTGGTATTTTGAAGTACTTCCATGTTATCATGGTGTCGCCCGGGATTGATAATCCCGTCAATTTTAGAATTTCCCAAACCTATTGCCGTTAATAATACTAGTGATAAACCTAATGTAATCTAATTAAAGGGAGACCCGTTCAAATACACATCTTACATTGATAATGGAACTCATATTTGGCTCCTGTTTCAAAACTAGAAAAAACTATTTTGCATCGTTAAAATGAAATAGTTATGAACTATTTTAAATATAAAATTCCACGGTTTTGATCTAATCCTTCCCTTCCATTTTACTATGCCTTAGTATTCCCCACCAAAGAATAAGTTATTATTATTCCAATACGAAAAGAATTGCGAATGCCCCCGCGAATATATAGCTCTTAAATGTATTTGCGACCACGGGGTTCAAACGTACGCAAACACAAAAACCAATTTTGACAAATATATATAAGGTTATTAATAGTCCTCCAGCTGTTGCTTCTCTGCGTCTTCTCTAACGTTCTTTATTGTCAGTTTTGATTGTTTTCCAGTGTCGCGCAGATTTCAGATTTGAAATTCGAAGGGACGCAATCCTCGGAAAAGATTCCTAAAATCTCCCTGAGATTTTTAACTGTGTTAG
The DNA here is from genome assembly GCF_000764305.2 of Hyalella azteca. Lineage (NCBI taxonomy): Eukaryota > Metazoa > Arthropoda > Malacostraca > Amphipoda > Hyalellidae > Hyalella > Hyalella azteca. The sequence continues at coordinate 151,069 of NW_025930523.1, read as the reverse complement.
GAGGCGATGCTGCCTCATGAGTCCTCTTGATGGCCGACACGTCAGGCAAGCAAGTTACTAAATTGTATTCTTGATTTTAAGTGTCAGGTCGTGAGCCAACCATCTTTGTGTGGGGTCAGGGAGTGCCTGTAGGTCACCTGTTCGCTTAACAGGTCACGCTTCCCTGCATTGCAGGTGAGCGAATAGGTAACCTGCAGTCATGGGACGACCTGCCAATGCAGTCCTATATACGAATAGATCATATCCCTAGTATCTGTAGCTATAACTATTGCAGAAAACCGCCCATTCCTCGCTGATCGTAATACATCATCATTACTCAAAAGTCGCGATCATTTTTGTAGTCAAGAATTCCTTGACGTTAAGATGAGTCACTTATTTAGTTGAAAGAAACGGCTCTGCAATCATGAGCTTTATCTCAGGCGAAGTTATCAGTTATTGTGCAGCAATGATTTGCTTCTACCACGTTGTAATCTGCCGCCTCTGTCCTACCGTAAACTTCAAGCAGGAATATGGTGTACATGGTATATGGAATATGGTATATATGGTATATTGCGCTAATTATAGGCTAGACGCTGATAGAGACGTGGATGTTTTCTATTTTTATTCCAGACTCAAAAACGACGACAGATGTCAGACTCAGAAATGACTGACATCTGTGAGACAATGGGGTGACATTTCCTACGCTCTTATAATATTAAACATTTCAGTATCATCCATCCTTATAACCGCAATCAAGTTATCTCCTTTAAAAATCTCCTCATTATAGCTGTCTCCTCCCCAATGTTATCGAATTAAAATTTATTAAAAACTTAGCTATGCAAAACTATGTCCAGGAAAATATTGGTATGAAAAAAATTGTACAAAAATGGGTTCAGGATCGGCAATGTGCAATAACTGCCAGTCGCCTGATGTCCAGCAAAATATTGCTGAACAAATAATTCGAGTCATCAAATCAAATGAATTCAACGACTGCTCGATTAGAGCGTCTTGGTTTTCACATTCGATGCTAAAATTAGACGCTCTGAAAAGTAGCTTTTTAATAAGTCGACCGCTTGGTGCGTGTGTGTCATGCGCAATTCACTAGTCAATATTAATCTACGTAGTTGATTACAGTTCGAATTTACTCTCGACTAACATAGTAGAAGGAAATATTCAAACCTGTTTTAATAATAAAATACGAAAAATTCGTGTTTTCAAATTCTTTGTAACGAATTCTGCTGTCATTCGATTACTAATATGTCTAGAAAAAACATCCGCTTGAGTAGATGGTCATCACGAATTCGCGAACCGCGAACGATGTAAGTACAGCCCTTGCCATCTTAAACAACAAGAACTCATCACGTTCCAGAACAATATTCTCGCTGGCAATGACGTGTAATGTGTCGGTATTGCCATGTTTCAGATGCTGAAAGGAAATTATGTGTGATGAGCAGGTTGCAGGCTATTGGTTACCACACAGTCAGTGATGTATGATGTATTTATATGACCTTGTTAGAGCAGCTCTTGGCCTCATAAAAAGGCACCAAAAGCGTCTAGCACAGAGATTAGGTTTTACTCTTTAGCCCTTGCAAGATCTTCCATGATATCATTGCCCCAATAAACGTCTGTTATGAGCTATAGACGGTCGAGCTACCATGCACGCAGGCTACCTGCTCTATACAAGAGCCCGTGCTTGCTGACTACCAAGTTCCGCCCATCTGATTCATTGCCTCCTATTTGCTCGAGACAAACATCTCTATCGTAGACTCGGCATCGTAAAGCACAGAGATAAATCCCATCGTTTATTGTTGCCAATAATTATGTCTGGACGATCGTCGAAACAGAAAGTGGAGCTCCCGAGCGAGTCTCTAATCTGCGAGCAATTTTGCCGGTCTGTGAGAGAGTTGTCAGATCACGGCCAATGGTCGGGTGAGCGCTAAGGATTATCCTTCTTATTTGGGTGATGAACGAGTCCTAGCAAATGGACACGCCTTCTTGGGGTAGTCGTTTACTTTCCTCCTGTGCGGTGCGCCCTGTTATGGTGTACCCAGGTCTTGCCGTTGTGATTTGCTACGACTTGTTTAGGTCGATGCTGGAAGGCAATAAAGCTGGAGGTATTTTTGGGTACATGGGCATTGCGCGGTGCCGGCAGCTATTCAATTGCTGAATGATCACGAGCACAAACAAGGCCCTTCGAGGTTCATGTATGAAACTTTAGGTGTAATCACGAACTGAGCTCATTGATTTTTGCTAAACTGAAGTCATCGCATTTCATTTTGCATCAATTACGAGATTGGGATTCATGCAGAAATTTTTGGGCCGTAAGTTGTGATCTCAAATGCTTTTCTAGCCCATCTGATAAACCGGGATTAAACGAGATGATGGAGCAGGACCCGGAAGCAAGGCCTCTTGAAACCCTCACACTTCGTGGCAAAAGTTGAGAAAATCAAGAGATTTAAACGCAATATCAGAGCGTGATCTTGGAGAGAGGATAACATATGCCATGTCATGTCCTGGCATCATTTGCTAGACTCAATCTGGCTTTCTTTTCGTTGATCTAAGATGATATATTTGTTGTGCATCACGTTTCAAGGAGTCTAACTCATCTGCTTCAAAGCGTGACGTCCGGCCGGTGAGAATTTGGTTTGAATTACAGATTTGAATTGTGTTATTTCCTCCACTCGCTCTGAACAATTGTGTGTCATCTTGGTTTTTGGCAGACACCTATTTTTCAAGTACTCTCAGCCGGCGTCTCGTACAGTAGTACTAAATATTATGATACAATTTTTCCTTGTATGTGTGTTTTCATTAAGAAGCTTCTCATTCAGATACAAATTTCCGGAAATCGCGCATGTTTAAATACGGTCATCCGGAAATAGTCAACCCATTTGTCGCTATAAAATTTATATCATTGAATTAAGATTTTGAAAGAGAGATCAGTAAAACTCTTTTGTTGTTTATCCGTTTAATCAGATTAGAAATGTGTGTTTTATTTGCACATTACTGGACAGGATGATTCGGATGGATGCGAGCATTGTGTGCGACCTGCGTGGTTGTAGGCAGTCTAGTTAGGCACGCGTGTCATGTCACTAATGTATGCACGGGTTGCTTTACCCCACCGGACTCAATAGCAACGGCCATCTAGGAATGTTGCGACATGAATTATTCAGCTGTGCCGCTACCAGAACTACGTCGCCGGGGTCGACGTAGCATCTGCGACGTTGCTTCGACTATACGGCAACTGCGACGATGCTGGGACGACGTAGCGACTGCAACGCTGCTGAAGGCGACGCAGCAACTGAGGCACTTCTGGCACGAAGTACCTACGACGACAGTGATGCTGTTATGGACGACGCTGTGACTGCGACTCTAACGGGGAGTACACAATAACTCCAGGTCAAAGTTAAAAATCAGATTCAGATTTCTAAATTTTTTCTAAAATCAGAATTTTCTAAAAATCAGAAAAGTCAGATTTATTCTATGCTTTACTAACATTAATGTTCAGATTAGAAGTGCTGACGTAAAAACGTATTCTTCACGTGTACACGATTCGATGCACACAGCAGACGTCGGCGTAGAATTGAACTTCCTCCTGCTACCATCTTTGCTTTATTGTTTCAACTAACTATTGGAACAGCTTAGCTGCTTGACATCCCGTGATCTGACCTTAGTAACTTGCTACACGTTTTTGCTATTAGTTTGTATCTCGTGACACGTTCAAACGATGTGGCTGAATCTCGTTACATGTTATAATGACGAGGCTGGATCTCGTTACACGTTCTAATGATGAGGCTGTTTCTCATTATTCGTTCTCATGATGAGGCTGTTTCTCGTTATACGTTCTCATGATGAGGCTGTTTCTCGTTAAACGTTCTCACGATAAGGCTGTTTCTCGTTATACGTTCTCATGATGAGGCTGTTTCTCGTTATACGTTCTCATGATGAGGCTGTTTCTCGTTATACGTTCTCATGATGAGGCTGTTTCTCGTTAAACGTTCTCACGATAAGGCTGTTTCTCGTTATACGTTCTCATGATGAGGCTGTTTCTCGTTAAACGTTCTCACGATAAGGTTGTTTCTCGTTGCACGATCTTATGATAATGCTGTTTCTTTTTGCTCATTGTTGTGATCAGGCACTCTACATGCATATGTGTGATATACATGAGTGAAATGGACTACCAACGCCATGAGTGATGACGCTGTCATGACGCTACTGTGCTGCCTGTCATTACTAAATTGATGCCAGGTTGGTGAAGTAAATTGATTCGATAATGTAGATAATTAGGGGTGTCCCCTAATTCGTATTAGGGGCCGTGTCGCGCAACATGCAATATGTTACTACTCACCCTTCCCCGCAGAGCTTCCTTGCTGCACCCGCGACACGTGTACAAAGCGCTTCTCATCTGTAACAACACAGTCTTCCATCACTATTAAAACCATTTGGAAATGCCTTCAAATTTGACTACAAGAGTTTAAAATAAATTCTATTCATTAATAAAGCTGAGATATACATACCTTCTCTGCCACCCTTCATTTAAACGGACTCGGTCGTGTGAAGCCTAGCGTTGACATTTCATTAGCAATTAGGGACTCATAGGGAGGATGGCAGAGCAGGCGACCGCCCCACCAAGCTTATCCCGACGCTGTATGTATTCCTGTAGGAGATAATTACGGACGTACTGTTCGTACGCACGAAGCTATCTTGCTGTGGAGATCAACATCAGTGATGTAGAAATTTAGTGTTTAGTTGAAATTTAATTCATTTAGCAAAGCCGTGACTAATTAAGCTATTTAAAAAATTTAGTTATACATACGCTCTAATTTTACTAGTTTCAAATTAATTTTGATCTCAAACAATATAGTTTTCATCGCTAACCATTACAAGAACCAAATATATATTGGACCAAAATTTGTTTTTCAGCTTAGTTCCTAAATTTAGCCATCATGTCTAGTAGGTAAGCCACATTTTCATGGAAATAATCCTTTCTGCAAAATTTTTTTTATTGCTTAAATGCAATTGTCCCTTCAATATTTTATATTTTTTATTTGCTTTTCAATTTTGCTTTACTTGTCTCTATTGCAACAAGACATGTCCTAGGTAATAATAACCAACAATTTCCTATAATGCCATGATATCCTTTGATGACTTCCGTATCCTGTCTACGGCGCCGCGCAAACCTATGGATATAAAAACTGTGTGTATGAAACCGCTGCCAGGTATGAACTAAACTATCAATAAAGAATGCCTCTTTAATTATACGAATATGAACAGCATTACACGAATAGGTTCGTGTTCGTAGTAATATTGCCGATGTTATAGTAGAGGAGCGCTCATGGCCAACGTTCCGCCTCTGTAGGCCTGCTTGCAACAAAGCCCCTGTGATGAGCTCGCTTGTTTTTACACCGATTTATAGCTAATTAATTTCATACGATGTTTTTTAGACGACGTTTGCCCTGATATAAATGATCGGAAGCAAGCTGAGCATAGAACATAGAACAAGCGAGAGATCAACTTATGTTTTGCTGGAGCAATATTGCGATTACTTCATTTTCTATTTTCTATCTTAGAACCTAACAATCCAACGCTTACCTATATGATGAATGATTCCATTAATTTAGTAATGAATATTAAAATCAACTATTTTTTGCCAAATTATATTTTTGGTTGCAAACTATTGGAAAATTAATTAAAACTAGTTCGGGCCGCAATGATATCTGGGAGTGAATTTATCCCATAACGTTCAGTTTAAACATGAGACACTCGTTCAGGTATAGAATAGATCGATCAATTGACCTTAATTGCGAAAAATGTTTATTCAATAGTCCGGTGCTGTGTAAAATAGGTATTTTCATAAATATTCTCTGTTCCTGCAGTAAATGTATAATTTCTTACACTAAGTTTTGACGTTGTCGTTAGGTTGGATTTACTGAGATTTACATAGGAAGATCTAGCAGTTCTGTCGACTGGATTTCTTGTCATTGATCCTGCACCCATGTATCGGAGTTAATTTTGATTGCAAGCTCCTGGCAAAATATTCAGTTGGGGTGATTATAGGTTCCCGGTTATGGTTCGGATGAGGGCGTTCTTCTAAAGAGCTTCGTTCAAAATGACCGAAAATGTCAATTTCTTTCCCTCTTGGTTCCCTTGCCGCTCCCTCTCACCAATCACCGAGGGCAGCGGTTGTGATTTATGCAGGTTTAACCTCAGCGCATGGAGGCTAAGTCGTATCATCAGCGTTGAAGAATAATGCACTCGATCTTGATAGTTGAGGAGACGGAGTATTTTCTATGGAGCTCTCGCTTGGTAATGCCATGCTGCAGGGATGCTGATGTAAACAAATTAGCTTATCTCATCAGGCGTCTGGGTTATTACCTGGTCCAAAATATCGGGAGATAAATTTAGGGCTGCTATAAAAAATATGCAGAGTTGAAATTTTGAATTGACCTTTATTAGATCCTGGATCGGTCTACTATATTGTAGCAAGTTTTTTTGCCTAGCTGCAAATTTTGCAGACATAATTATAGCTTTACATAAGAAAACATAAACTAGAAACAATGTGCCCTCAATTTTTGTCTGATAGAATTTTCATGGTGATACTTCTATCGCAATGGCAGTCTTTATTAATCCCGTTACTCGCTATTAATAAAGAATGTTTTTAAGTTCGACTTGGTAATTTTTTAGAGTTTTTATTTAAAGCTGTCGCTACAATGCTATTAAATGTATGGAAAAATATACAAATTATTGCATTTTTTGCTGTGTTTTAACAATTATTATTCTGCAGACGCTGATAACGCCTCGAAGATATTTATGTGTATTCATCATTGTATATCTTGTGCTTATAAATGAAGCTCTGCGCTAATCTTGCTAAGGGATCAAGGGCTAAACAAAAAATCTTACGACGCGTACCTTATCTAGAACGTTCTTAGCTTACTAGAGCGCCCTATGCATGACCAGGTCTTGTAAGAGGGCTGTCCCTGTCGAGTGTGTAAGATCGCAACTCAATTGACTTGCTTATTAGATTAAAATCTATCTCATCTCCAGTAGATTAATTAAAACAAGCGCCCTCCTTCGTGTATCTCTTTTACTTCGGAAAAAATAGGAATTGCGATTAATGTATGAACATACAGAGGTCAGAAGAAACGTGTGCCATCAACAGGTTTTGCCAGCATGGAACAACTTTTTGTACCTACATAAAACCGATAATAGGCGCTGATTTAGGATGTTAGTTCAATGAGTGTTAATTCGTACACTCTAAAGCTGTAGCTCATTTCTCTTTATCGATAACTTCCTCGATGTCCGAGTTAAGAGAGAGGTGTAAACGTGCGCTCTGAGTCTAAGAATTGGTGTATTGATACAGCCAGAGCTATAGGGTGGTGTGTTGTTCCGTTATTTCCTTTAGAAGATGAACACAATTTCATTTGTTTTTAAGCGTAGACAGTAGAAATTATTACCCTGAGCTTTATTTGGAAAGGCAATTATTTCGAGCATTAAGCTATAGCACGGCTCGATCGTGAGGTTCTCAGACCACACAAGCTTTCCATGCAGCATCGATGCGCCTTATGGTATCATGGTAATTTGTAAACACATCGCTGTTTTGCGGCCGTTTTTTGTGTGAAAACAGTGTTCGAAAACACGGGTTTACAGCTATGGCATATCTTTTCAATACAAATGTATCCTACGGCTTGCATGGTATCTATATTTGATGAGAACTTGTGGTTTGTAATTCCATGACTCGTATATAAATTTTCTTTAATTCGTCTCCCTTTTTCGTGCCGAACTTTCGTATGTCCGGTGATCTGCTTGAGCTTATAGCTCTTGTTAGATGTGAACATTTTCACGCTAATAAGTACGTCAATAGCTCTCAGCTTGCAGTTCCCGTCGATTGCTCCTCCCTCAGTATCTTTTTCTTTTGACTAAGAAAGCACTGTGTACACGTGTGTATAAAAAAATTCGATTATTCATTAGATTTAAAAATTTTCTCAAAGCTTTTATCTCTGGATGGATCCTGCTTTGGAAAGTTATTGCCTCTAAATTTAGCTGGTACTTGTTTTGACGTTACTTGTAATTTCAGTTTTGGCGCATGCTGTGATCTTTTAGTGAAATTTAAACTATGTTTTAAAGTTTCATCCATGTTGGGTTCGTTCTTAGCCGGTCTTCTGCGAATTATTGACATAGTTTTCTCGGCTATACTGTAGTTCCATTTGTACGGTCGTTAATAATTTTTAAAAGTTTGAGGTGACGTTACATCAACAAGAACTGATGATACAATATCTTAAACATCAATTCATGATGTGATTGGCGTGACAACGACTGACAAGACTACACGCACGTCGTCGTGTTCTGACAGTTGGATCTGATGTCAGTCAAAGTTATCTCATAGTCGCTGCTGTCCGAGTCCGCTCAGCGGCATTTAGGTCGTTTAGACTGCTGCTTTTACGGCTATTCTGCGATGCGACTTTGTTTGCTCTAGAGTGAATGCAAATAAGGTGCCTGTTGGTGCTCATGTTTTCTTAGCTAATTGCCAGGCAACGACCAACGCGACACGTTACATCCGTCACAAAACCAATTGGCGAGTCGAGTTTTACGGTCTCGTTCCCACCAATGGTTCATAAAACATCGAGATGGGAAGAATTAATCATGATTTATTGTATATGGTGAATGCTACAAGCTATTTTTGAGAAATACGATCTGAAGAACAGATGCCGTGAGTGTCTGGTGCTGCTTTGCCAGCTAGCGATGTATGGGCGCTTTGGCGTTATAAAGGTCCGATATATATTCGGTCTGCTATAGGAGCTACGGAATTTATGCTATAAAGGACGAATGAAACGACGAAAATTGCGCTGATTTCGACTGTTTTTTCTTCAGTAAGTGTACGAATTGCTGCCAAAGTTTCACTCACACTGGAGGACCGTTAGATTTTCACTTTAACAACTTATTGTAGCAGAAAAGCACACCAAAGTTACATTTTGTTAATTTTCTTATATTTTCCCTTGCTCATTATTTGGCCGACCAATGCAGCTTGCTTTATACAACCTAGACCATAATAAGCCAAGACAAACACACGCGCTGGGCATCGCAGCTAATTGCAGACTGCCTATGTTTATTCAGGAAGTGACCTGTGTCAAGAGAAGTGTATATAGACAGGCATTGGAAGTGTATACCGTGAAAGCTGGGCCACCATATCAATGTTCTATGGTTAAGCTTGTATGTTTAGCAGTTTCAGTACGTGACACGAGAATGCTTCACGCTCAGTGAGCATGGTAGCAAATAAGTGATATAGAGTGCGTGCCCACTAAGAAATTCTAACCGCCTGGGTGGCCGCCTCAGTGCCATACTCATGACCAATTTGATGGAAGCTTGCATGCTTCGAGTTGTTTGTTAGCATAGGGCGAGCGTTAAGTAATGCCTGTGCGAATCTTCGAGTAATATATGCATGTGCGTTCTCATCTTCGACGAAGAGAGTTGTGCCAAAATTGACTGTTTATGAATGCCAATCGATTTTCTCGCATAAAAAGATTTTATTCACGCCAGCAAGTTGTCATATGCGGAATCTTGACTCGGACGTGACTGATAGTGTGGTTTTTTGCAAGCTTGGTTGTGTTCATTATATTATTGATAGGTTCGTGAGCACTGACGTTATTACTGAAGGGTGTACAGAAGTCATCACTGAAATTAGTATATTCTTGATCACTGACAGCCAATTATGCTTATCCAAACAAAAATTAACAAGTTAGATATTGAGTTTGTGATGTACTTAACGTTTAATTTTTATTGTCCTCGGTAGCTGTCCAGAAGTGTCAACGCAATTTTCTATTTACAGTAGCGAAGATTTGATATCACAAACAGGTTGGGGCGGTCTTCTGCATTGCCTGCTGCTCGTCTCGTCTTGAATACGACTGGGAATATTATTGCGAGCGTCTCGTGTTGTGGCACGTGTCTCGAACACTTCGTTGGCGCCGCATGCAATAAGAAAAATTCTTAGAAAATGTCCAATTTCTAATAAACCAAGCATAGTTGCTAAAAATACGCCTTCTCCTACTACAACTTCTTGATCGGGAGAAAACTAATTTGTTATAAGCCTGCATTTTACATTAAAGTTTTAATTTCATAATGACAACATGGAAATTCGTTGACCTCAAGTTGCGAAACCTCCATCCCAAATTGCACGCGCTTAGGACTCATGATGCGGAGGGTCTGTGAGACTAATGACTCACTTGGCGCCTCATGCATCTTTTGATCAGAAAGTTGTTGTTGTTGTGCGACCACCGAACTGAAAGCTGGGAAATTTAAGAACAAGCCTAAAGGGCACAGAATGCTTGTGCTGAGAACGTGCCTCCCACGACCGATTTTGCGCTAAAGTCTGCATCTCGAGATGGCGAACTGATAACCGTGAACAAGCCTCAGATGAGGCGACGCAGGCGCGATATTATCTGCCGCCGCCTCACTATTACCGTATTTTTTCATCTTCATCGAAGCGCTTGACGGGACCGCCAGAAAAAGAAAAAGACTTTATGCAAAGTTTGTACCTTGGTACACCTTGACAATGCCACGATCAGGACGCAAGATGCTGAACTTAATTGTGGTCCTAGCGTCACGAGGGAGTGATTTGAACCTTGCTCGGATCGAGATCTCGGCTTGAACAGATGCATTCTTTCTTACGGATTCACAAGCAGTTTTCAGATGTAACTTACTCTCCACGAATGCTTGTTTGCTTTCCGTAAGTGAGATAGCGAACGCCATCACGATCGCGGCAAGAGTCATGGCGACGTCTTAATGGCACTCAGCAGATTTGGTGGTGCCCGTCCTCTTCTGGTATTGAGCTTCTCTTGGAATTTTATTGCCGTTACATTTCCTGAATTTTTTTTCATGCAATGAGATCAGCTTCATAAATTCTTGGTCTTTTTTCATCAACCTTTACACAGATTATACGCGTTTAGAGCGTGGCATTTCTATTTTAAATAATAATATGATTAATTTATTCCATAATTACTTTGTATCGTTAGTTTATTTAAATAACAAATTAACCGAGAATTGAAATGCAAAGAAAATTCAAAGTAAATTCTACATATCTTCGTGGAAAACAAGCTCCACCAGCAGTTTAAAAACCCAAGTATTGTCAGGTATAATCAACAGAAAGACCAAATTTACACGGGAGACATCAAAGCCTAGATACCAAACAACCAGCAAAGGAACCTAAAACACGACCGATTATATAAGTGCTCTTATCCGTTTGAAATTAAACTTATCTTCTTCAGGGTTTGAACTGACAATGGGCTGGATCGCTTTCAATTAATTGAGATGCGCTGAATTTCGTTGGCATTTTAGTTGCTTTCAAATCCTATCATAAATAGAACTCTTTTGTTATTAAAAACCAGTACTCCCATTGTGCATACATCCCCTCACACATGCATGGATTTAATGTTAGTATCAGAAGGCAGAATAAGCTTGTTTTAACACGGGTGGTTTAATAGCCATATTACTGATATTACTCCCTTGAACCTGCATTTTGATCAACTAATGTCATCTGAAGAATAGGTATTGTTCAACCTTGAAAATATAAATTGAGGATTTAATGTTATGCACCCTCACACATGCATGGATTTAATGTTATGCATCCTCACACATGCATGGATTTAATGTTATGCATCCTCACACATGCATGGATTTAATGTTATGCATCCTCACACATGCATGGATTTCATGTACGAGAATATTTGTTATAAAGTTTTGGATAATCACGAATATAATCACAAGGAATGTGATGTTTAATCGGCGCATAAAAGTCGAGGTTTTGGGATGTAACATTAATTTTCTTCATTTTCAACAACCAGAAGAAGAACCTCTTGTCCTCACTGAACCCTTTCTCGAGATCAAACCTTGTACTAAATATGATATAATAATGGCGCGTGTTGATATGAAATGAAATGATGCCGAATTTATGTGCTTCTAATTCTAAAAGAAATTCCCATTCAGAAACTAACAGCATCATGTAAGAAATAGTTTTTCATGTGATGTATTCAATTTAACGTACCGTAATGATAATTTTAAAATAGTTCTTAATCACTATATTAACAAATTTGTGAGACAATGAGATCGAGAAATACTTCAGTTACTGTTCGGCAAACACCCGACCGTTTTTAACGCATTTTTTCATTTATGGAAAAAGACGCCATTGTGCTCGTCATGTCCGTCCGTCTGTCTGTTTGTCCGTCTGTCCGTCCGTGACCTCGTCAAGTTTTCGTCGACGAGAAAATGCGCTCTCTGTCACTCATTGCAGTGAGTGCTGAGTTATTTTTTTTATTAAAGCTACGTAAGCAAAGCTTCGTTAGTCAATTGGATTATCATGCAGAGTGACGTGCAGAATGTATATTTGGGTCTGAAACCTATAAGTAAAGCTCACGACGCTAAATATTGTGAGAAAGAAGGGCTCGCGGTAGAGGCGTATCGTGATGAGCAGCATTTACCTGCCGATCGAGCTTGTTAGCGACAAGAGGCGTCGAAATTTCTGTCAAAATGAAAGGCGTCTGAGCAAACGTACAAGATTCCAGCAACAAATTACCTCTGACATCCCCGTTGATAACGCCACTCAAACTCCTAATTACACGGCCAAATTTGTAACAAGGTTCATTATTCTTTATATTGTGCGTTATATACGTCAAAAGGTGTGAGGTTGTGGTCTGCGCTATATATAGTTTCGGGTGTTGTTGGATTGCTATTTGTTCTGGCATCGAAGTTCTCATAGGCCTAAGGACTGTAATTGTATCTTTTTTAAGGTGAATTGTATCATTTCTAATTGTATCTATTCTTTTTTTTCTGCATCTTTTCTAGTGAAGTGTTCGCTCAATTTTCTACGTTGCCTAACACAGCTATCTTCATCTCGCTTAGATTTCATTCCTGTAGAGACTTTATTTGCAGGCAGTAACGTAAATAAATTCATAGATTATTTATTTCGATTTCAAAATCTTCGATAGATAACAATCTGCTTATGAGTTATTCGAATGCAGTTCTTGATTGCTCGTAAACAAATTATTTCTATGGCATAGTGACCTTTTATTAATATGTTGATACTGCGGCTTCATTAACTCTACATCAACACTGTATGAGAAAGTCTCACTTTCTCGCTGCGCGTGGGTGAACATCCAAGTCAATATTTGTTCATCGATGGGGTAACTTTCATCGGTAAACTCAGACGCCTGCGTACATAGCAAAGCCTTTCGTGAAGTACCAATTTGCATGGAGCTGAGAGGGGGGGGGTGATGCAGGAGGGAGTTACATTATACTTTCTATCTCTATAATGTACAACAAAAGTTTAAAATTCAAAGTGTGAGGTGTAGATTTAATGTGCGAGAAATCTAGCACTGGAGGTTTTGTAAGAAAATTTATTGTTCGGCAACGTATCCAGTATACCACAATGCACTGAAATTAAGTCTGGGCTGAACGATTTGTTAATATAAATTTTATTTTCTTCAATCTTGTTTACATTTCGGTTTGCTACCGGACAATTCGAGAGTGGTGTCTAGGAACGTTCACTTTCGCAGCTGTGCAATTTACTCTCCATACACCACAGTTCGCACGTCCCAGGGCCCTGCCTTATACGTCCCGCTATCGCCGACGCATCAGCCTCCTTCTGAACCTCGGCGTCCAGCTCACCGAGATGTTGGAGATGTCGAGGAGCAAAAATCAGCTCTCAAGGCCGTGGGATCTGCTTAGTCCTCTTGCTTTCTCGTTTCGTAAATAAACCTAAGCTCGTTTTTAGGATAAATTTGTCCTTCTGTACTCAGATATACTTCCCGTTCTCTTTGTAATGATCAGCGATGCTGAGCATATGGTTTCTCAGGAACTAATAATAATTCTTCGTTTCGTCCCAATTGTATCTGTGTGTAAATATGTTTTTCTTACTTAACGTCATTGAAGACTTCCTACAACAAATGTATTCCATTTTTATGTCTAATTTACATCTTCTCTGTGCAGACTTATCTCGTGCCTTCCACGTCAATTTTAGTGCACAGTCTATAGAGAATTACATCATCCGATACTTGTTAATGAAGCCATCAGTTAGTCCATACCTGATATGATGAAATATAAACGTGACCACCCGCACGCTTGACGCTAGCAGCTTCGCCATTGTTCAGCTTTGTACCTGGCACTGGAACCAGTCTAGATCGCCCTAATGAATTGCGCCGAGTGTAACAGCTGTGACCAATGACCCAGTGGTTAGCGATAACTTCATAGACAATTCGAAGCACGAAACCAACGTTGCGAGTGACTTTCTGATTAAGAAACTGCCGGGCGGGTTGGTCTTGATTAAGGTAAAACTGCCCTAAAATTTGAATGGCGCCTGTGTTTAAAAATATCTGAAAACTGGTGCAAATAATTCCTGTGTATAGAGATAGAACGGCGATACTTGTAACAAGAATTGTACGTGTCTCTTGTGAGGACTGTGAGTGCAAGTAGTATGTTCGAATTACTTTCCTAAAATTGTGACTTAATCATAGGTTAGTGACATGCTAACAATGTTTAAAAACTCACAACTAATTATTCATTAGCTTTGGTGTGAATCTTTACCATATTTTGAAAATTTTGAACCTGAACTCTCCCCAGTGCTTGCAATTTTCGAACAGTGACATTGTAAAAGTTGACTACCCAGTAGAATGTTACGCAAGTGCCTGGCATTGAGTAAAACAGGCCACTGAAGAGACTGCAGCATCATAATCTGCCCTAAGAAATGCGTCTGTGAAACACAACTACTAGCCAGCATGACCGCTCTTCGGTCGATCTTCTCCGGACAATCGGAGGCCATCTTTCTGACCACCGCAGTATTCTTCGCGTCCGCTGTCATTTCTATTCACGGTGAGTAACTAAAATTACTTCATCCATAATAAAGTTAGCATAATCAAATTACAAATTTTGGGTTGTATTATGATCATGGTTTTATACTGTACACCCGATTTTGTTATTTTTTCGAATTTATATTAAATTTTTATAATTTGAAAAAATCTCAATTATTTACAATCTATAATCTAGCTACATTGATGAAAATATCGGAATTTTTAAAGCTTAATCATGAATTTTCTCTTCTGTTGTGCTGCTTCACTGTTTTCTTGTTCATCCTCGGAAAATGTTGCGACCTACCGCATGATAATTCAACTGGCAGCTAATATAGGCTCATTAGTCTCCTGAGTTTGCTGGTTGTAGTTTTCCACCTTTTTAACCTTGTGGCTGACAATTTATCGTTGACTGTATATTGTTACTATGGTCAGTTGATTATTTGAATCGCAAATTAGGAAGAGTTTCAAAGCGAAGAAGTTGACAAGATATTTGTTCGTTTGTATTCAACTCATATTTTTCATTCAATCAGTTAACCATCGCTCAGTTGTAGGTTTGCTTAAGTTTCATAAAAACGTTTTGTTGAAGACGATTCATTCACTCATAATTTCATTATTATATTTATTTTCACTTAATCGGTTCGAGATTAGTTATTGTGAGATATTTTGGTTCGGTTCACTTCATTTCTGTCATTTTCCTTTATTCATTTTTTTGCTGCTCAGTTCTATTTATTTAAACGAAATTGAGTGAAAACCCCTCTACTTTTTTCTTGTGTGCTTTTAACGTGTCTGTGCACACGATTTAATTAATAAGAAGAAAACAAAAATTATAATAATAACATCTGAAGTCCACGTATCAGGGTTACGGAGCTCCTTCAGAGTGGCAGGCTTCTGTCCACCGCAATCGGTTGAAGGATCAATAAAAAAAGCTCATTGCATATAAAGTAATTTATATCATTATCTATATTGTATTCATTCCTGGAATTAATGAATCAATCAGTCGAGAGCATACAGATGTTCAGCTTGCTTCATCTTTCAAGGCATAGATTTTATTCCTATTTTATTGCTTGTCGACTGCAGCTCAAAGTATGTGAGTTTTAAAGAAATTTGGAGGGATGATCTGGCTTCAGTACTGCAGAAAATCCGACCCGTGACCTGAGATGCGATCCGTGAAGGATTTATTACCCTGGTTCATTGGCCCCATTCATCGCTGATCTTTTGCGTCGAATGTCGAACAACATGATGCTTTTGTTGGGTAATCTGGGGAAGCAGGATCAGATGTGTTTTACGCTCGTCTCTAAAAATGCAAGCCAACTTTGTTCGTCTTGAAATGGCAATTATAGACGCGTGTTTGCCGGTCTGTAGCGTCAAGCTTTCAATTTACGAGCCTGCCGTAAACTTGGACACTCCTCTGATGCTGATTAAGGACCTCCTTCTTGTAGTAATTCATGAACCATGAATTCATGCTAGCAACCCGACACGTATTTAACCTCAAGAATTACTTTTAAATGCTGTCGTTTTATTGTTGATCCCTACGATATCATGGGTAGTCTAGTCTACTGAATTTATCAGTCGTCGTTCTTGCAGTCAAGTGACCACATTCCTTGTAGATGAGACGACCGTTCGAGCGTTCACGCGCCACGTGCAGAGCGTTCGTGAGGATGAATATATTGCATCGCCCTCATGATGGATTATTCATTGGCCCCATGCTACTTTTCAAGGCCTTATGACTATCGCAATTACGGTTATTTTCCTCCAGCAACTTTTATATTGCAATTTTTTCAAGTAAGCCTCCATATGGCGGAGGATACCACAATTTCGAAAAATTAACTTCATCATCTTGGGCTTTTTGCAGTCGAGATTTTTCATATTGTCGTGGTTTGGCTAAGCCGGGAATTGAAAAAATTCCTGTTCTTGGGTTGTCTCAAGATTGGCTGAAATACAGAGGAATGAGACTAGCTCAATTGAGGCAGGCTGGTGCTATCAGCCGCTCTTCTTTATCAGATTCCTGGCCAATTGTCTTGCTAGGTCCACCAGCTGCGTGTAGCTCTTCTGTGGTGTTTATGGTCTTCCTTTGAAGCCCAGAAAATTATCCATATATTTTTACTGTCGCCAAATCGTTCGTTAAAATCTTCTCGTTGTCTATGAAAGTCAACGATGATTTTTTTATTTTATTTAAAAAGTATGCCTCTGTTCCCCATTTCCTGGGTTTTAGAATATTCAGAGCTCTCATATGGACCCATATATATGCAGCCTTTCACGATATTGTGTTGTTGATTGTTCGTGTTGATTTTATATAAAAAGATTGTGCGCGTGTTTTCTAATAGCAAAAAATAAATTGTCTGCTTGAATCGGAATTCAAAATGTAGTAACCATTTTCATAATGTACAGTGATGAAATGTGTCACAATCATGAATAATAATAAAACCTAGCTTCCAAACTACCCGTGAACCTCGGCCAGTGTGAGCGTCAGTTCAAAAACATTTTCCCCCATCAATATTAATTTTCAAATTACTGATTAATTTGTATTAGCGATGTGTATTTTAGCGCCGAGTTCGTGCAGAGTTCTCCGGCCCCAACGGCCCTTGTGCCTTGCTCCTTCATTCATCATATCGGTGATGACAGCGGCTCAATTACTGGCCATTACTGCTAAAGACTGCCAGCCTGGCGATGACACTGGCTGGTCAAGACTGGGATAAGTCTTGTTGGCTGCTACTAGAGCACTAGACTGCCAGCGTTGCGATGACACTGACTGACCAAGATTTGGATAACTCTTGCAGACTGCTGCTAGAGCACTAGACTGCCAGCCTGGGGATGACACTGGCTGTTCGTGACTCAAATAAGTCTGGTGGACTGCTGCTAGAGCATTATATAGTCTGCCAGCGATAACACTGGCTGGTCAAGACTTGGATAAGTCTTGCAGACAGCTGCTAGAGCATATTTATTGTTCTGCTATTGGGATTTACTCATAAACATTTAATGATAATAAAACATTTTCAAAACATATCAATGCAACTTTATTGCAATTAACCTAACCGAATTAGTACGGGTTAGATACAGTAAATAAAAGTTAGTTATTTTTATGTTTTACCTTACCTACATGGATATGTACTCAAATCTACCAATCTAAAAAATTATCCACATATACATATAAAAATCAGTCTTTTATTTGTATATATATGTGGATTATTTTTGAGATTGGTAGATTAAAGTAGACATCCATGTACGGAAGGTGAAACATAAAAATAACTGTGTAAAAATAACTGTAAGCAAACTGAAACATGAAAAAATACCTGTAAGTGGTAACTGGTAACAACTGAACAAGTAACAACTAACATGTTGACACTAGTAGTAACAGGCTAAGATTGACAACATTACACCGAAATCTTTCGTACAGTTTTATTCTGTAATTTATATTATGTATGTATCATGCTGTTTTTAAAATAATATTTAATACTATTAAGCAAAATCTAAAGGCTCCATCTATAAATGTAGCGGTAGCGCTGTAGCGGCAAAACCTCGTATCGCTACTTAAATATGTAGCGGACGCTACCACTACCGCTACATTGCCTTAAATGTAGCGCAGCTACCGCTACCGCTACTGAATATGTAGCGGCCGCTAGTGGCGCCCGCTTCATGTAGCGCGCTACTGGCCACCTCTGCGTTGCCAAGACTTGGATAAGTCTTGCAGTCTGCTGCTAGAGCACTAGTCTGCCAGCGTTGCGATGACACTGGCTGTTCGAGACTCAAATAAGTATTGTTGACAGCTACTAGAGCACTAAATGTAATGTAATATTATAGCGGTTTCAGCGTTTATTAGGCCGTTATATAGGCGGCCTGTCGCCGATTCTTAACATCAAAATACATTCACAGCTTTTTGCCATCTCGAATGCGCAACTCAATACTCCAATTTTGCTTTTCTCGACCGCCCGGCCTTCTCGCCGATTTTGACCAGAAACTGGCACAATAACTGGGATTTAATCCGTACCTGTCTGGTCCAATCCTGGTACTCTGACTGTACCACTCGGCCACCCTGCCCTGAAGACTGCCAGACTGGTGAGGACACTGGCTGGTAAAAATTATGCGAACAGTGGTATTTACGAAACTGGCTGCCGTATTTATTTTACTGACTGTATTTTGCTGGCTGACGTATTTATTTTACTGGCTGTCGTATGTACTTACATCACTTATTTGTCGTACTTACGAAACTGCCAGCCAAGTGATGTCTCTAAGTGCTAACAGACGAAGCGAATGAATAGTTTCCTTGCTACTGGAGGCTATTTGCTGCCAGTTAGTGAATAAAACTGGCTGCATGGTAGGTCTTCATTCTCTACTACACATCCGACTTGTGTAACACTGCCGAATTTGATTGGTACTACATGATTCAAATTTGCTTATTTCCTCTCTTATTCACCCCTATATTCAGTTGAATGTGCGGTGAACTTTAAATGCCAAACGAATTTTACAGATTCGTACTATAAAGTGTTGTTAAAAGGCTGAAAGTTTGAAGCATGGTTTCCCATGCACATGTACGAACTTCCGCTAATTCCTATTAAGTTTCGGTAATATTCTTCAAGTGAACTCGTCTCCCTTCGGAAACACTTTTTTGTCATCTTCAGTTGATGGAATCAGAGACCAATGAACAAATATGGACGTTAGGAAGAAATCAATTGGTATTTTCCTTCATAGTTGTTACCGACGTTGGTCGCCTGTATCATTCATTGTATAGCTGTGCGGACAAAGGAACTTTACTGGCGATTGAAAACCGCAATTGCAGGGCGCGCAGGTTTCGTGAGCGCTGTGTTTTGATGGCTCACGGAGCTCGTAACGAGCGCTGTTAGAGCAACGCGACGCAAACAACCAAGACTTGGCTCATGGACCAGTCGGCGTTCTCTGTACGTAAGATGTATAAGCTTGGACATGAAGTTTAGAATTACGCCTGAGTTGTTTATCCTGCCATCTACCATGACTTTTTTTTCTATAGTGTGTCTTTCAGCATAGTTCATTGGACACATTATCTGAAAGTGGGATATCTCGATAATTCATTAAAATTTACAATTCAGTAAAATATTGCGGTATAATGTCCTTATGTTGTCTGCAATCCGACTTTTTCTTTTAGTTATTCTAGACTCAGTAAGTACATGAACAAATGTGGACCAGACGGCTTCCATCCCAGATTGCTCAAAGAATTAGCATCCGTTCTGGCCGGCCCATTGACAGTATTCTTTCAAAAAACCTTGAACGAAGGAACTTTGCCGTCCGACTGGAAAGAAGCTCAAGTAACACCATTGTTCAAAAAAGGTGACAAAAGCAGCCCCGGCATAAGGCACGAAATGGAAAAGAATCGGCGACAGGCCACATCAGGCCTACACTTCAGAGCCGACATCACTATGTTATGTTATGTTATGTTATGAAAAAGTAAAAAATTGCATGGAAGATTCGGAATTTTCACTCAGCAGAGTAAACACTATGGAAATGAGGAGCGCAATATTTCACCTCTATACTTGGAGTTCGTTAGACGGAATTTAGATGGAAACGTATTATTTGACTGTTACAGTGTGTCTCAGAAAATTCGCTGTAATATGTTTGACTTCTACGTCACACGCTGCAATACAAAGCCTGTTCCTAATGTTGAGCGTTGATTTTCTTAGCAACCTCTTCACGACTGCTCTTACCCTTTCAACTTGTTAACGTGTAAATTTTGTCGGAATCTCGCTGGTATCTTGGCGTGCCCGTAGAGCCAAAAAGTTGATGCGCCTACAACACAGGAGAGAGCGCGACCTTCCGTTTGCTGCACTGCAGGTGCTCGGTCTCTCACGGGCAGTGGGCTACAGCTAATCGATAAATAATTTCATGATTTTTAAAGCGAATTCACATCTGTGAATTCGGGTTTCCGGAAAAGGGTTTCCAAAGAAAGGCCGCGCTGATTCTGTTTTACTCGTAATTATAAACCAGTATCTTCTGCTGTACGAATCATAATTGTTTTCAAAAATTAGTTTTGCCAAAATAGATAGTCTGCTTTCAAGTAGCGTGGTCGACAACCTTAACATAACGCCGGCGGTAACGGCACTATCCCTTCGTCGGTCAAGCCGTCACATTGGTCCATTTGTTTCAATATTATTTCTACCGAAGTAATAAATTATTCGGATAGCAATGGGCTAGGCCTGACCGTAAGAAGCCCTTGGTTCATAAAACAAGCGCAAGGGAGCTCGTCTGATCGATCGCACGGACCCGCCGACGGTGCAGCCGCCGTTCTAATTGTGGCCGACCTGCCCCGGCGGCAGGACCGCGCCCTTCGACCTATTCTATTCTTTAGTCAGCAACTGAGTTGCTTCTTCGCAGGTCCATTGAACTCTGAAATTTTGTCAAATCCTATCATTTGTTTGTCATATTTTTGCCTTCGCCTAAAGTTTTTTTAATTAAGACAAACCAAGAAGTTTTGTCAAATTTCTGAATTATTTATCAGTATATGGAGCAATAACGGATTAATAGGAATTAAAAGTTCATTCTTGTACTTTTTCTTCCTAACAGAAGGATAAATTTTAGCAAACTCGATGCGTGTGTGTTGGTAGTTGTCTCCTACTCCCTTTGGCTGTGAATTATTTGTTAACTTTTCTAATCACACATTTCTCGGCATACACTTGAACAATTTCCGCGTATTCTCTAAGATCTTCGAGTATCAGATTTTGAGGTTCATCAGTGTAACTTGTTCGAGATCTGATGCCGTGCGTCGCTCGGCCACACCCTGTTCCGATAACTGATCAACCGACTTTATTCTCTGCGTCACCGATAAACAAACGCCAGTTAAAAGTAAAGCCGTTTCGTCGTTGGCCGACCGTAGATTGTACTTTGGTTACCGATAAAACAGAGATGTACCTCAAAGAACTTAAAATGTTGAAATAATGTCGATGCATTACTAGTAAAAAGTATCTGAAATAAAATTAAACTATGTTATTTCTGAATACGGGTTATTCATAAAGAAAATATCTAGTGTTCTTTCAAAGCCATTTTGTTTTCAAAGATTTTAACAACATATCGACGTGGTCGTCCGTTAAAAGTGTTCGTTATCAATTGCTTGAGTCGCCTGCACCGAGTTTACGGTACCAAGCCCTTGTTAAAAAGTGATGACACGACACGAGTGTGCAGCTGAGAAATGATTTTTTCATAGTTTAATTAGAAAAAATACTAATGATCATTATTTGTTATCGTTCTGAGCATAACGAACGCATTAGAATTATTTCTTCACTTTTTCGATATCTTAGTTCCAAAGTTTCTGCGCTGGAACAATATTGGAAAATGCTAATCATATTTTTTAGCTTTTTCAGAACACTTGTAATCTTTCACACATTTCTATCTTTCTTCCTGCATTTATATACATAAATATGAACTAGTTTCATTTCTCATTCTTCCCTGCTGCTGATTGTCCAATTATGGTCCCCTTCCTCTCCCCATCCTTCCCCCCACAGGACGTCCCATTCGGGCAGGTCGTCAGCGCAGGAGGTTAAGAGCCGCGGCTAAAAATACTCGCCGTTCTGCTTTGCATGGCCGCGTGGCTCGCCTGGCTGCCACTGTGGCGTCTGGCAGTGGCGAATTTGACGACTGCCATTGATTGTGGCGTCTGGCAGAGGCGAATTTGACGACTGCCATTGATTTTGGCGTCATTTTTTGTATAGCTGCACTGAGGCACTTATAACTTGCTGAACTGCCGCTGTGGCAAGCGATAATTTCTGCTGCCATTGTGCCGTTTGGTTTGCCTCGTTGCGATTATGGCATTTGTCCTGCCTCGTCGCTATACTGTGGCATTTGTCTTGCTTCGTTGTCACTGTGGCTAGCATTTTGGCCAGTGTGATGCTAAGCTTTCCTGTCTATTAACTGCAACAAAAACAGTTACTGGTGCATTAGACTACGTAATTAGTGAGTTGCGTACAATTGCTCAATAAATTTATAATAATGAAAAATCACATGTGAGTGCGTTTTACTAACACATATAAATCGTTTGCCCATGCCACTTCATAGATATAATTTTACGAAAGTCGTTTGAATTTCACAACATTTATTTGTAATAATTTTTTTATCTTCACCCAGGTCTCTGCCGCCACGATGGTCTCTACTTCCAGGTATGTAAAGCCCACGTCTTCATTAATTACTTGGATTAGCGTGTGAGTGAAGCGCTGTAGTGGACTGGTGACGCGTCCGCTCTTGTAGAACAAGTTTCATGTTGATCATCGTTGCTCTCGATTGCCCAGCTGTTCATTTCAATCTGGGGTTCCGCCCCTAATTTGGCTTTATGCTTCCATGAAACTACCGACTGATCATCCCATAAAGGCTTAGCGACCTTCGGGTGCTTGTCGTGATGGGTCGTTAGTCTGGCCTAGAGGAAACGAAGGCTGAGCCTCGCGCTGAACTGAGGTTAGGATCTGCTACGTAAACTCAAAGTCGTTAATACCTGAATTTTAAAAACTAAAGTTGCTTATTACTGTGTTTCTGTAAGTGAATCGTTTGAATATGTTACTCAACTCGCCTATTTGAGTAAATTTTCTTTTGAATTTACAATAAAAATCATTATCATACATTAATTCATAAATTGTCATTCTAACTTTCACCTTCAGTAAGAATTCTTCGCCGCCGACACTTGTGTAAAGTACTTGCTGCGCTATCGTCGTACGTATCGGAAAGCCTCTTCTAGCCGCCGCCTCGTTGTCTACAGCCTCATTTGGCTTCCTCTTCATGGTTTGCTTGGGAAATTATCATCTCAGAAATATGGCTTGTGTTGACA
The DNA here is from genome assembly GCF_000764305.2 of Hyalella azteca. Classification (NCBI taxonomy): domain Eukaryota; kingdom Metazoa; phylum Arthropoda; class Malacostraca; order Amphipoda; family Hyalellidae; genus Hyalella; species Hyalella azteca. The sequence goes on along the minus strand of NW_025930523.1, from coordinate 127,489 downwards.
CGTCACAGCGTTACTCGTGTCTCTTCAGTTTTGTTATGTGAACAGATCGCGTTTTTGTTCTAGCACTTTTAAGCATACTGTTTCGTGCTCGGTATCTACATTTCTTATACATTATTGCCTTAGTAGCATCGCTTATTTGTCTATTTGCCTTTTAAATCGGGTTAAAGCTGTTTGCATGTGTTGAAGAATCAATTCATATTGTTTCCACAGAAAAGATTAACTGGAACAATTTTTTACCTCATGAAATTTATTTTTTCTTCCTAAAAAAGTTGTCAATTGGCAAGTGAGTCACTAAAAAATTTAACGGTCCCGAAAGTGGCGACATCTCGAACTCGTCGTAAACATGTCCGATCAGCTGACAAACATGCTCATGCTCAAGTAGCGCCTCTGCACTCTATTAACGGACTCTGTTTATTATCTCGCCATGGTGATATCACCCTTCTGCTGTTTGCATATCCCCGATCATCCAAACTCGAAGCATAGATTGGTACTTCCGAAAATTCATTGCTTCGAAGCTGAAAATTCATTGCATCATTGCTGACGAATTTTTGTCGCGAAAAACTCTTCTGTTGAGTCATTAGAGTTCAAATGTCGAATAAGTTGAAGTAGTCAGAATGAACCGTACATTGATATGTGCTTGAGATTATTTATCTTTTAAACTCGCCATATTTCGTTCCTTCGTTATCTTGGCACCGATGCTTTCTAGCGTATATTAAAAATGGATATTATTTATAATTTTCTTATATTATTTAATTAAGGTAACTCAATAATTCGCAGAGCTTGCTTGATATGATTTGCAATGTCCCGTCAGTTCTACCATCTACCTCCCATCAAGTTCTACCATCTACCTCCCGTCTGTTCTACCATCTATCTCCCGTCTGACTACCATCTACCTCCCGTCTGTTCTGCCATCTACCTCCCGTCTGTTCTACCATCTACCTCCCGTCCGTTCTACCATCTATATCCCGTCTGTTCTACCATCTACCTCCCGTCTGTTCTACCATCTATCTCCCGTCTTTTCTACCATCTATCTCCCGTCTGTTCTACCATCTATCTCCCGTCTGTTCTACCATCTACCTCCCGTCTGTTCTACCATCTATCTCCCGTCTGTTCTACCATCTACCTCCCGTCTGTTCTACCATCTATCTCCCGTCTGTTCTACCATCTACCTCCCGTCTGTTCTACCATCTATCTCCCGTCTGTTCTACCATCTACCTCCCGTCTGTTCTACCATCTATCTCCCGTCGCTTCTACCATCTATCTCCCGTCTGTTCTACCATCTATATCCCGTCTGTTCTTCCATCTATCTTCCGTCTGTTCTTCCATCTACCTCCCGTCAGTTCTATCATCTACCTCCCGTCAGTTCTATCATCTACCTCCCGTCAGTTCTACCATCTACCAGGGGACACAGTCAGTAGCTGTGTGTGTCACTGCGTGTCTACGTTTATCCCCAGTGACGGGTTCAGCTGTTGGTTTTGCCTGGGTTGACGTGTTGCGTGTTTTCTTTTGCTTGGGCTTGTGTTTTTTTTTTTCAGAAATAAGTCAACGCAGCTAAAGCTGAGATAGAAAGCAAGAATCTTCAGCATTCAGCTGAGGTCTTTGACCTGACTTATGTACTGAAATAAAACTATCATATATTAGGGCACGTATTTTTAACATCTGCTAAGTATTTAATTCATTCCACTTTACCTAATAACCTACGTTAAAAAAATTAATTCATGGTTAAGAATTAGTAAAATTATTGCCGTTCTTACATATGGTGCTATTGATATTTTCTGCAGACTGGGACCTTCCAATGTCTGTGAGTTTCTTCGATTCAATTCCGTAAAGGTTGAGAGTTGGAAGATGCAAATAAGAGACATTTTTGCAGTGGCATAAGCTTCATTATGGCTTGCTCTTCACGACCGCTCATGTCGAAGCATTAATGAAGGTGACCACTTGTTGGCAATATTGCCTCGTTGCGAAGTTTGGTTCTGTATTGTCTTAAAAGAACAAAGAAATGAAATGCGTGGACTCTGAGGCATGAGCGCTCAATAGCAGTCACTCGCAATTTTGTAGACGTGGATAAATTTTTGACTGACGTTAGCGCCTAGCGCCATTGTCATTCAGCGGAAGGGTTGCTGTCCTTTTTCCGTGAAAGAACTACAGGCATTTATGTAAGGTATTCTAAATTGAGTTTTTTTTATAGTTCATTTTCGTTTTGATCAAATTTTCTGAGCATACAGCTACAATTGTAAGTACTATTTAAAATACCCTTTCTGAAACTTTTGACTAATTTAATACCGTTTTACTTGTGTTTCTCATCTCGAGCGCTGGAAAACGCAGAGTGTTTCACATCTCCGTGCCTGTTATACTCAGTGTCTGACGTAGTACGTCTTAGAACATAAGAGCGCTCTAAGCATACTAACAATATTGCTTTTCTCTACACGTTTTCTCGCCACTACAAGACTCGCTCATGAATGCACACACGAGTGTCGGGTGAGCGGTGATAGCTCAGCTGATGACGTGGATAAGAGCTTTCGTTGCTCGTTACGTGCGGCGTCCATTCTTGCATGAGAGATGCGACTTCTTGCCCCGGAATGACGCCTCTAAAATGCTCCACGACGAGCGACCCTGGCGCTGCTCGCTGCTGTGCGATTACGTTACAGATACGCGCGTCATCGGCCGACACCTGCCGAGCCCCGTCAACGGCGGCAACATGAATGCGTGCATATCGCCGTAAAGGTTCAACGTTCAAAATGTTCAAATTTGATAACTCCAATAACTATCTGTTAAATTTTATTTCTGAAAAATCGTTCAAGTTGTATACGTGTTTTATTTCATATACAGCAATTTAAAATAATGATTTACATATCTTAATAGTTTATTGATGGAAGATATCCTTACTTGCTGTTTTGCATTTAAAGTAGCGGGCGTGATTGACACCAAATGTGACATGTATAAGCAAAGTGCAGACATTGGAAATTTTTTAATGACATTTAGAGTATTTTTGTGAATTAACTGTCTTTGGAGGTTCCTCAGACCCGCCCTGATGTCTAATCGACGTTTAAGCGGATTTCTGTCAAGCTTCATTCACTTCTTAATGAGCTGAGGCTACGAGATTGTGGTATCAAACTGGGAAGCATCATTGATTTACCTGAAACTGAAAAGAATAATAATTATGAAGCTATTTAATTCAACAAATTGAGAATTTTTGTATTTTATATACTAACTTTGCAGGCTACGACCATGTTTGGCACCTCATCATTAATGTCGGCGCTGAGTAAAGGTGTTGGGGCTGTTGTGGAGTGTCAGCTTGGCACTCGACTTGATGCAGTACAGCGGTACACGGTATACGCGATACTCTACTCTACCGTGATACTCGACCCCTTCGCATTATATATGGGCTTGCACTCCACCGCCCTGTGTCGTTTGTGTGCGAGCTGCGGGCATACAGTCCGAGGAACCAGGGAGATTGTTAATCTGAACTTTCTACTGAGAATTTTAATAAAATTTCATACATAAAGTTTATTTTTTTTATTTTCACTTCAAATGTTCCCAAACGTTTTCTAAGTCTCTAGTGCCCAAATGTTCACTTCACACGTTGACTACGAAGTGGTACATTTGCGTACCACGAAATTTATTTCTCCAGGACGTAGTGGTACATAATTCAGGTTGCCTTAAATCGGCCAAATCCGAGAACAAAAAAGACCAAAAAAGGCCTATAACTCAATATATACTACTTTATTTGTAGGTTCCGCTATTAAAATTTCATTTATTTTCTTTTTGCAGTATTTAAAATTTAATTAGGAAGTACCCCTATCATAAATTTTAGCCGGCCAACGCAATTAAGAAAAACTAAATCACGGAATTTGTCCAGAAAAAAATGACCGTCTGGCAACCCTCTTTAAAAACAGTACAAAAAAATGAAATAATAGTACAAGATGAAGCAATCGTAGTCAACGTGTTAAGATCAATTCAATCGGAAGTGTAAAATTTGCTACTTATTGGAGTAATTTCGAGTAAGCTCCTTGATCAAATGTCAGATTAAAATTTTATTAGTTTATTTAAAAATCCAGGAGAAAACAAGGGCTTTTAACTTACAGGCTATTACATCTAGCTGCGTAAATGTTTTTATCATGTACATACCCCACGACGACCGACAAATAACGATTTTCTTTTAATTACGGAAACTTGCGAAATTTTGAAGTCCTGCTGTAAATCCAGTTCATCTGTGTAAATAGCTCTGATTATTAAAATAGAATTTAAGAGATCTTTGTAAATTACTCTGTATGCAACGAAATGTAATTGATATTAACCTCAGGAACTAAATCTGGCGAAAGATACAATTTCAGTTGACCTGTGAAGATAACTCTGGTCAGCAAATGTTTGTTTAATGTTGTCTGATCAGAATCAAAAGCTCATTTTCTATGTGAGCTTTGCGTGCTCATCCTATTCATGCTCGCAACTCAGTCGTTGCACGTACGTGAGCGTCTCATCAGACCTATATAATTATATAAGTGTCTAGTCAGCCCTCTATATTAGCGTCTGATCAGCCCTATATACTGTATTAGCGTCTGATCAGCCCTATATACTGTATTAGCATCTGATCAGCCCTATATATATAACAGATGTAAGCATCGACGCATTTTTCCAGAACCGTAAAAAACGGAAGTACACAGAAATAGCTTCCGTTCGCGTTAGTTTGAAGTATTGTCTCCAAATCGTTAAATTTTTAGCAAACTATACTGAAATAAAATATAACTGTTTTAGCCCAAAAGAACTGAACTAGCCTAAAACCTCAAATACTGTATGATACGATTTTAATTTATGTAATAGATGATGATACTCATCAGAGTACCATCCGTTCATTTATAATTTCCGAATTTTTGAAAAGGTTTCCAATTATTAGACGTCATCCAGTCGCTAGCATCGATCATTATTCGCCGCTTTAGGTTTCGTAAGCGGGTCACTGTCACGCCATAATAAACATCTGTTTCTACTGTTAGTATCTAATTATTTGCTTATTCATTTGACGTGGCAAAATCTCTAATGAAATAGATTGGAGTTATAATTCTGAATCTACTGAATAGTCGTTATCTTTATGGTAGAGGTCATGCTGCTAGCAAAGATATTATATTTGATATTTTAAATCTACCGCGATGTGAGAATAAGAATGAACGGGTCTGATGACCATAAATTTAAACCTTTGATGAAAAATTTCTGGCCATTTTTGGATGAACGCCAGTTGTATTAACCCGACAAAAATAATAATGATTGTGATGATATTTTGTTTCTTTCGTTATTTGAAAATTGCAATAAAGATGATGCCTTCAAGTTATGTAGCACCCATAACTGTCTCGTCACCCATGGTAACACAATATTGAAATAATACGCCGTGTTCATGATTCATCCTGATCAGCAAGTGTGCAGCTGTAGTACAATTCGTAGTTTTCCCTCATTCCTCTTTCAATTTTACGTCATTCTACGAAGGTACGACCCTGCATCGGTGGATATAAGGTGGGCCTCGAAAATTAAAGACGACGTACGGATGATGAGTAGCCAATTGTGCCAATACACTCAGCAGCAAACCACCAATAAATCTAGAAGCAAAGTGTATATGAAGCTTATCGATGAGTCATCAATGATTTACATGAAACCGTTAATCATTGATTCGTTGTCTTAATTGGTGCCTTCATGGAGGTAAAGCTCTCCGTACGATTAACTGAGCTTACGAAGCATTGCTTGCATGTTGGAAATTTCTGAGGTGTCCTATATAAATGCGCTAAAAATAAAGTCCGTAAAAAATATAAATATAAATAAAAGATTGAAAAAAGATAATTAAAAAGATGATTAAAAATAATCAAATAATTAATAAATAATGCGCGAAAAAAGTCCGTAATTTGTGAAAGGCAAGATATAGCAAAATAAATCAAAGTTTTATGGAATAAATCCGAAACAACTGTCTGGGATGTCGAACTTTGACCATGTATTGATCGCAAATAAAAACCGTGTGTTCAAAGAGCTATAGTACAGGAGATGAGCAACTTACTGATGGTGAGAAGCTATAAAAATAATAATTAATACCAAGCCCTGCAATGTATCAAATTCTAACTTGTGCAGATCCTATTAAGCAAGCTAGAGTCTGGTCAGTGGCAGCCAAATTTAAGCTACAAGTGCAAATGATCTCCGCAAAAAGTTTGTGCTAGCTGAATGAAAATCACAGGCGCCATCTATATAGGCTTTAACCGCTGGAATCGGATTCGAGAAATATCACAGTTTTCCAACGCGAAACTTCGTTGTAGTTTCGTTTTAATATCTCAATGCTTGCTCATAAGCCACCTGTTTAATTAAATGTGCGGAATTAACTTGAAACCCAAACAGTTTTTCTGTTCTTAAGGTGTTCTGTGTCAACTATCTGGTAAAAACATTTTTCAGTTGTTTCATATTATTTTAATAAATTTATGATTTCTAATCATTGTATGTTACTTGTTTTAATGTACTGTCTTGTTCTGGGATGGTTTCCGCTGAAAAAATTGAAACGAATTCTTGATTGGAGCTTTTTTAATTCAATGGCTTTTCATTCAGCAGGTATCTTTGCATGCATTAATTTTGTACGTTAAAAATTTACATTGCTATATGTATACAACTAGCCCAATGTTCAACAACATGCTTCTTATAACTTGAATATGAATGTTGTAGCAAACGGAACGTTATTAACGTAATTCCTGAAACTACCTTTTGATCCTTGCCAACGGCCATACCAAGCAGATTTTGTTATACGTTTAAACCTCAAGCAAGTTCTCCCCGATAGTGAATGAAAAATCGGTGATTTTATGGAATTATTTGATAATATTTATCTAATGGTAGATAATATTAATATTAACTATCGGTTTTCAATATTCACCGATTTCGTTCCTTTCGAATGGATTTAATTATATTAAGCCGGTTGAAAATGCAAAAATAGTCCGCCAACCCCATTTATTGGTGACATACTGTTAAAATTGTTTCTTAATGTTTAAATTCATAACTGAACACGACGGACGACGTCACCAAAGACTCAGAAGCATCGGTGGCACTCGTGTTTCTGCTCGACTACACTGTTGATCGCTAAAAAATATATTCCTTGCAAATTTTTTCTTTAAAAAGTAACCTCTACCGTCAATGGCCTATTGATATGCCTTGTCAAGTTCATTGAATGCCAGGTACTGAGATAGGAAATAATTGATTTCGCCAACCTCTTCAGCATGAGAGAAATTTTTCAATATTAGGAAAAAATTTTCTAATATGAGTTGATATGGCTCTACTATTGTTAATCTAGTCACCTGAAAGCAAAGGAAGAGTCTAAAAAAATATAACTCAGTACTCACGGTAGTGAGTGACAGAGAGCGCATTTTCTCGTCGACGAAAACTTGAAGTCACGGTTGAAGTCACGGACAGACGGACGGACAGACAGACAGACGGACATGGCGAGCACAATAGTGCATTTTTTCCATAAATGAGAAAATGCGCTAAAAAGTCCCTGCTTCGCATATATGATCTTGTGGGAGTCAGTATATTGGACACACAGATCAGTATATTGGAGAATGAAGATACAGTACATGTAAGCCATTCTGGAGAAAATATAACTCAGTACTCACTGCAGTGAGTGACAGAGAGCGCATTTTCTTGTCGACGAAAACGTGAAGTCACGGACAGACAGACCTACAGACAGACGGACATGACGAGCACAATAGCGTCTTTTTTCCATAAATGAGAAAATGCGCTAAAAAGCAGTGGCCACCCGTAAATGAGACAACTGATTAATTATATAATGATAATGTATATTACGAAGTCCGATAATAAAATCACAAATAAAGTAAATCTCGACGCAGCCATAAACGACAATATACTGACTATAAATAAAAGTGAATTCGTTCTGGCTAATAAGGACTGATTGAAAGCACAGACAGAACGGTGTTGTCCGGGCGCGTCTCGACGATCCGTGTGTCTGTTCAAGTGACGTACTGTCTGCGTGTCTGTCCCTGAGCTCCTAACCTCCGTCTGCTTGAAGACATTCTTAACTCAACGCTGTGAACTTGAAAGCAACTATAAACTTGGCTTCAGTGAATATTGGGAACTCGGTACTTTTTGATGAACTAATTACTTGGAATCGGTCTGAAAATAATTCCTCGTTTAAAATGCTCGCATTTGCAAAGGTGAAAAATGATGTAAATTTATTTTCACCTATTTTGTTAACTAAAATTAAAAAAATAATGACTCTTTCTCCATTATTAAATCGTAGTATTCGTTTTGATAAGCCAGTTCACTGCGACGTTTTCAGCGTATTCTGAAATTTTCTCCTTTCTTTCCCATTGAATTAAGCCCATTTGATACGCACTTACTCAACATTTCATCCCGCCAAACTCGCATAATGACATGCAAAACACATGTTTTTCAGTATGTATGGCATTGCGCACCTCACAACGAGTCGGCTCTCATGTTCACACCGTCATCAATCGTGCAAATTTGCCTGTGTTCTGTCACAGCAATCCACACAAAACCAGCTAGAGTCTCCCATCCGTGGAGTCCAAAAAATGACATTGCAGTCGCGGCACATGAGTGTTGCTTGTGTGCTGTATTGCTTGTGTGTTGTATTGCTTGTGTGTTGTCGTGTTGCTTGTATTGCTGTGCAAGCTGGCGTGGACCATCGTACTAAATACGCCGTGTAGCTGCCGACTGTCGTACAATTGGTTGCAGTTTTGCTCGAGCAAGTTCTAGCGGTGCAATCAGCCGTTTCGCGATTGGTTGTCCAAATTAATTTCGTACAATTGGTGACCATGCAATTTGTTTTCATGTAAACAGTTCGTGTTCATCCGCGTAGTGAAATGAGGTGGCCGTACAGATTGTTGTCGTTCAAATGGTTTTTGCTCATTTGTGTAGTGAAATGGGGTGTCGGTGCAGCTAGCTGTCGCGCAGTTCGTTTTTGTGCAATTTAAATTCGTGCTAATTGTATCGTGTAATTTGTTGTGTTTTGAACGATCTCGGCAAACTATGCAGATTTGAAAAGAGATGGCCGCGGTTCAGTGATGACACCATCACAAATTTCAAATCCACACGTAAATTTTTGTTACATATTTTGTAGAACCCCAAATCAATCCACATGTTTTGATTATATTTTTACACTATTTAATCAAAACAACTGTGTGTATTTTAATATACATAATTGCACCGGCGTTGAAAGGATCGCAATTGCAGGTGTGGCGAAAAACTGATACTCGGCTACACCCGACATTTCCGGCACTGCTAAAAAGTTGTTGGTTTTTCAACTGCCGCCAAGTTTTTACTTTCTCTTCAATTAGCTTGATTGTAATTCGGAGAAGAGCGTGAGCCGTTCTAATCAATAAACAATGCGCAGTCGCGGTTTCCTTGCAGTTCATGAGTTTGTTTTTGTGACTGCACTCATCACGGGAAGGCAATACAAGGTTATTTCTTCTCAGGATAGAATATTGCTACGCTGAGGGAGAACTGCAGCCACGTGCTTGAGAATGTCTATTCATCTCTTTACTTAGAAATTGAATAGTAAACTGAACAAATATAATTTGACTATCAGCATTACTTTGACTAATTTAAGGCATCTTGACATCTTTACAAGTATACAACAGAAGTTTTTTCAGCGAAATCTAGATATGATAAAAAAATGTTGTTACAAAATAAAAGGATGACAACTGTTGATTTTGCTTAGCCACTTGCGCTTGGTATCCATGATACCTGGCCAGCTGAAAGACGCTGGTGTTCCCCCTGTAGAGCTCGTGGTTGCCAAGTTAAGTATCCCGTACAAATACCATTACGAACTCAGCAATAACAAGGGTAGACCCGACTTCTCATGCTTCTCTCTGCACGTACATTTCTTCGGCTGTACTCAAGACCACTCGAGTCTTGGTGTGTCTCACTGATGAGTGTGTGGAGGTGAATGAGTTAGCGAAACGTCATAGCTTTAAAATGTTCAGAAATAAATTAGCGTTAGGTTGCGTAAAATATTATTTCCTTATGAAATGATTTTCTATATTACACTATAACCACGAACGTTAAACTGGTTCTCACACTCTTCATGAATAAACAGAGTACTGGATTGAGAGCTAGCTGTTAGGCGGCTAGTATGTGCCGTGGCAAAAACCATCACCCTTATATGGCTCCATTATTTGCGTTGCCTTTAAATCCATCCCCGCTCGCAAGGAAGTCTTGTGTAACAAGCTCCACGAGCAGGATTATGGCCCATGCTCAGAGGGAGTATGTACATACAAGGAATCCATATATCCTGATTTGAAAGCTCGATAAAATCAGGATATATGGATATAAAACTAGTTAAGAAAACATTGCAATATAAATTTTATTGAAAAATACATTACCTGAATTTTTGGTATCATTTAGATTTAAAGATGACATCTGACAAATGACGGCCCTCATTGTCAATGCATTCTGTTGCCGATTTTTTAAAGTTCCGTTTAACGAAACTTAAAACTTGAATACCCCAGAGCCAATTCAGCCTCGGACGAGATTTCCTCCACCCTCGTAATTTGCTCTCAAATTCTACCATTGCGAACTAATGCATGCAAATGTTGGAGTGGAAGCATTTCTTCTCTCACCGCGTCAGAGATTTATTGTCACACGGGCGATGTTCTAGCGCCAACGCCACGGAAGCCCTCGCCCTCCCGACGCGCGCGATGTCTGGCGCTGATAATTCGCTGATCTTTGTCCCGATAATCTCGTCATCCTCGCGCTGGTCATCGTGTCATCCCGTGCATCTTGTTATCGTCGGCAGAGCATGTCTACTCCTGAAACGAAATCGAGTGTAGATTATTGACATTTGTCTACTGGGCACTTTTCAATGCGATGTTAAACGTCATAACTATTTTCGTTCGTATACAAAAAAGTGTAGAAGAAAACCTATTAACCATTTCATTTTAGCTCTATCATTTTAGCTCTATAATCTGTTGAGTTGTCTTTTTAGGCTCCTTTTCGCAGGATTCCTGCACTGTTCTGACTTTTCTGTTGCTGCCTCCGTACAAATGCCCGTCAACGCAGTAGTGCGGACCCTGAATTGCGCTCAGCTGCTTGTCCGATAAATTCATTACCGTGAATGCTGCTGCTTTTGCCATGACTGCTCCTGCTGCCATGACTGCTGCCACTATACGTGCGGTGCTGCTGCTGCCACCACAGTAGCTGATGTCACGATAGCGTCTGCTGCCATGACTGCTGCCACTATACTTGTGGTGCTGGTGCTGCTGCCACCACAGTAGCTTGTGTCACTATAGCTGCTGAAAGGAATTCGGCTCTGCTGACGCTGTTGTTGTGGCGGGAATTACTGCTGCTGATACGACTGCTACTGACCCGACTATGCTCCGGCTCTCGCTGCTTACATGGTCAATGCTGCTGCTGCCGGGCCTCTTCCATATTCATTCTCATTTGTTGATTTCTCCTGCCCTAATTTAAAGTGAAATTGTTCGGTTACTTTTTTCTACTCTCTTGGAATTAAAAAGCTTGTAATTATTCCATCCTTTATTCCTTTTGTATTAAAAATATCTTGAAATAGTTGTTATGTGTGTCAAGCATACAATTGCTAATTTTAATGTCCTTAAACGCTCAACTTTATTCCCATTTTTATCTAATCTTTCGCAAGAGGAGAGAATGTTTTTTAACTGTATCTGTGTCCTTATGAATTATGCTAGAATACTATTCCCAAGCTCTCATATAAACAGTATTCACAAATGCGACAAATACTCTCAATTTAAAGCCCTTATAACATGAAATAATTATAGTGAGACCGTTGTCGTACATTTTCGAGTTGTGTGTGTTGATCTCTAGTTAACTAATGAGTTGTTTAATAGACAGTTTTCGTGTTGAATTGTTTTCATATTCTGACTAGACGGTAAAGCACAAGTTAAAGTGGAAAGAAGGCAACCTCTTCTAATGGACTCGCGTCAGCGATGTCATGCATCGTGCAGACATGCGTTACCATGGCAACGTACCCGGTGACCCTTATGGCCCCATCAAATGTTACTGTTTGCGTCATTGAACTCGCTGTTATTTCTACCATGTGTATTTATTATGCTTGTTGGCGTTTTCAGAGTCGTTGATGTTGCTTTCTTCATTGTTGTTGGTATTGCTAATCTCATATTGGTTTAATGTTTCTGGTTTATTTCATTGCGATTGGTATTGTTTCTTGTGTATGAAAGATTTGCTTCTGTCCATATTGTAGCTGAAGTGACTAAAGCAATATTTTGGCTGCCACCTTTTTTGTCTTATTTTGCTCATGACTGCTGCACCTCTGCTGCCGTATATACGGATAGAAAGGACAGAATTGCTGGTGCTGCTGCTGCCGCTGCTCATGATTGCTGCCGCTGCTCATGATTGCTGCCGCTGCTCATGATTGCTGCCGCTGCTCATGATTGCTGCCGCTGCTTACATTGCTTGATTCATGATTGCTGCCGCAGCTCATGATTGCTGCCGCTGCTTACATTGCTTGATTCATGATTGCTGCCGCTGCTCATGATTGCGGCCGCTGCTACTCATGATTGCTGCCACTGCTCATGATTGCTGCCACTGCTCATGATTGCTGCCGCTGCTCATGATTGCTGCCGCTGCTCATGATTGCTGCCGTCTGTTGATGACTCATTGGCTGCTGCGCTGGGCGGGGCGCTTCTGCGTAGCGGCGCCGTGCGTTCTTTTGGTGCGCATTGTTCCTCGGATGATGTAAAGTCATAATGTTGTGAGTGATATTGTTCTTTTGATGATATAACGTCTGGTGAATGTCTAAACAGCAACTCATTTTTGCAACTCCAAGATACGCGTCAACCTACAATTTCAACGCCGATCTATGAAGAGCTCGAGGAAAACTAAACTTTTTATTCTGTGTATTTCTCCCTTTTAATTATGTTTCTCATTCTGAACTGAATATTTAAGCCTTGGTTTATAAATAGCGCATTATAGCTTTTTGAAATGTTTGTATTGTGATATTTTAGGAGCTGCCATAAAACCTTTGAAACAAACAAAGTTTAAAATATTGAAGTTTTATTCATAGACTAACCGGAAATCAGTAGTCTGACCTACGCGGTCTCCACCACAATCTCTAATCAAGTCGAACTATAACACTGAGGGTTTTGCCCATCATTCACGTGGGCGTTTGAGAGTTTAATGACCTGCATAAGTGCGTAAATAAATAGGGTTGGCTGTGTGAGGGCGACACTGTCGTACGGACGACGCTATCTTGCAAGTATCACAGACTGGCAGCTCATTACTGCAAGGCTGGCCCATTGATGAGCGTCACCATCACTTGACCGTGAGACGCTCCCACCATATTCATTTTATTCAGTGTTTCAAGTCTGTACAAGGTTAGGTAAGCGAGTATTTATTAGTAATATTATTATCGTTAATTTAGAAACAACTTTTTGACTGCTTGGTGTTCAGTGCTTTTATGTTTAATTCAGAAAGTAAAGTGAAAGAAAATTGCTGATTGATCATCGTTTGCATAATTAAGTGATAATTTTATAAAATTAAATGGTTGATGTTTAATTTTAGGGAAGCAATGTTTATATGTTTAATATAAAAATGTTTTTTCCAAATGATATGTTTTATTTTGGAAATGCAATGAATGCTCTCTATCTTTCCTGCTGCTAGTGCAGGTTTTTAAAGTTCAACGTTGCTGATGAGCTTCTTATTTCTTTCCGAGTGATAATCACGCTCTTTACTTTCAAGCAATAAATCGTTCAAAAGACGATAATAATTTTGTCAGAATTTCAGTGAAAATTACAGCCACTTGATTATTTCAATGGAAAAATTAAAGACCATCCGGTTATTTGCATAGAATTTAGGAACCAGTTTTACCTTTACCGACTATGAACCAGCTTTTTATTATACTTTGTTTTTATCTGTTTTATCAAATTTTGAAATTTATATATATTCATTGTTATAAGTAACTGACGAATATAATTTTTAGAACTATCATTCAATAAATTAATGAAGACCCCACGCACAGACACTGAAGTGGAGGGATCGCCACTCATGGCTGATGATTGCGGCCAATATTCCCTCTAAGAAATTGAATCATTAACCTGATTGAGGGTCGCCAACTACAACTCCGAGTCGAGCGTTCGCATGAATGAAGCGCTTATCGTCCTCCGTCTTATGGATGTTAGCCTCTCATTGGTCATCTGATGGACTCTTCTTCATAGGCGAAACTCTAATTTCTCGCTATCTTGCCCTCGTTAATGCAAGTGTAACATTTCGCGGCTGGCAGTAACTGAGATAAGCTAGGACGGGGTATGTACCTCACCGTCATACTCCAGCTATCTCCGTAGTCATTGCAAGCAAGTATTATCGAACATTAATAGTTTACTTTCATTGTGTGGGTATTTGGCTGGGAGAGTCTCCAGTCCCCATTGGTTGTATTCAAGGTTCTTCATTTGGCGCTTTATTAATTTTTTTTATTGTCGGCATACTTGAGACGTTCTCTTGTGCGTCTATCGAGTCGCACGTACGTTATACTGTACGTCTCTCGAGGCGCACGTTATACTGAACGTCTCTTGAGGTGCCCATTATACTGTACGTCTCTCGAGGAGCACGTTATACTGTACGTCTCTCGAGGCGCATGTTATACTTCAAGTCTCAAGGCGCACGTTATAGTGCAGGTCTATCGAGGAGAGGCGGTCGTTAAACTATGAGTCTCATGAAGCGCTTGTATACTGTGCTTCTCTCGACGCGCACATGTTTTTCTGACAGTTAAATTCTTCATTTACTAGACCATGTCCTCAGCACATAAATTTAGGAGAGGCAAATCTCAGGTGCGAATGTCGCGGAGAGGAGGGTGAGTTAAGTAGCTATCACTCTCCCTCTTGCCTGTGCCCAAAGAACGGCGGCCATAAAGAGCTCTGTGTTACTGCACCCCCATGGTTACTTTAAATGCTTGGGCGCGAGGAAGCGATGTTTCGTCCGACATTAATCGTGCGCGTCATTAATCGTGTGTCACGTAATTATTTCGTGCCGAGAGGACAGCCTGTGGAGGCGCACTAGGAAATGAAGGCGCGGTTGTCGTGCTCTGCTTGAATCGCCAGGGCTTCGTGCAGTGACAGTTTTCTTGGTCCTCGTTTGTGCAATGCAAACGCTGTTTAGTGCATCAAAAAAGCTGCTTTGACCTCCTTAATATGCGTCTTACGAAATCAATAACAGTAATTCGTAATTATTTAGCTAATGATGTTCACGAGTCATTTTATGCTAGAATTTTATTCTTTCTAAACTGCATTAACGTAGTTGTTATAAATTTTAGTTTCTGACTTACCTTCGTCGTATTAGTCCTAAAGTCCAGGAGAATTTAATGCGTGTTTGTTTGGCAGTGAATTTATCCTGCGATTGTGATGGTCTTTGTGGTGGTCAAGTGTGTGGTGCGCAGCGTGGGGGCGATAATCTCCTCCGTAGAAGAAGCAGTTGTCCACATGCCGGTCGGGTGGCATTGTGTAGACTCGCTTTGATGCCGTCATGTAGAAGCTAATTCTCGTGTCAGCCATCTGACAGGCCCGCAAAATACGGTCCCTGGCGACTGTGGGAGGTGCCATTATTACTGTACACCGCTGTCTCCATTACCTTGTTTGTTCTTACCCAACTTTGGAAACTGACCACACAAAATAGTGCTATTGTTTCACGTCCTGTCATTGCCTTGTTTTTTTTCTTTTACTGAAAATGTTCATGTAAAACGTGGGAAGCTTGAAGATAAAAGCTGTGGATCTTCATAAGTTACTATTGCGACACTGCTATCTGAAAATGGAGCTCAAGCTGAAATTAAGTTCAGTGCCATTCAATTTAAATTTATAAGCTTATGTACGTAGCATAAAATATGAGTCGCATTGGGCATGCCCCGCTTGCGGAAAAACTTCATGGTTGGTCCAATTGCATAAAGGCTTCATCGAACTTCTATATATTTCCAGCGCTAGGCTTCCATCAAGCCAAAAAAATTTCATGAATATAAATTGATTATAGTAAGGGCTCGTGTAACACCTATACTTTTATTATTCAGGTTTTGAAAAATACAATCTTGAATTTTCCATGATATTCTTCTTGAAATTCCGTTCTTCATTTTTTAAAAGTTATTTTCGTCGTTCTCTATTGAGCAAACGAGTATAGTACAAAGCGCCATTAAAAGCAATCACTAATTTTTGTTTACGAGATATAAACGCAATCTTATTACCTGAGACACTTAAATTTTCTTGAACTTCCTAAATGGACTTTTTTAATAAGAGGTAGATCTATTGTGTGGCAGAGAAGAGCCTATTTTTTCTCGAGCTTGGTAAAATTTCAAGAAATTTTGATAATCTGTTCGTGCGTTAAATTGATATCATATACACTGTAATTTACAAGCAATTCTTTCATTGAATGGAATTTTTTAGTATGTAAAAAATTAAAAATATTTCGTTGCAGGCGTGTGGATACGCTTGGAAGAAGTACTAGTAACGATAATATTAGTTCAAGCGTTTGTATTATTCTTGGTGCGTTAAGATAACGCCTGTTTTTCCGCCACGTGTCTCATACGCCCTGAGCCTGAAATGTTATGCAAAAACTGTTGCGAATTTTACTAATAAATGTCAAAATTTTACTAATAAATTAATTAAGTAATTCAAACGTGCTACTCAATCTTTTGACGTTACCACACAATTTTATATATTTTCTTCGCCAGAGAAGAATTGTTTATTGATGGTACTTTTGTATATTTTTATTAAGTCGACGATGCTCCGAGGCACTGTCGCAATAGCCACTTCCTGTCGTTTCGCTTTATTGCTTTTCACCAGCATTAAGAGCGATCTCGAGTGGCATTTTATTAAACAACAAACATGAGTTTGCTTTTTAATGAAGTAGTGTTGGTGAGCATCAATTGGCTGATTTTTCCCATGCTTTATGGGCGAGTGAGATGGCACTATGGCGTCGTCCCGACTGTACCCGCGTCGTCTGCTAACTGCTCATAACTGTCGGCGGTTGGGAATGCTCGAGCGCCTAAGCAAGGCGCTCTCGCAAGCCCTCTACCCGCCACATAAGTTGCCTCATTTGGCTTCACAAAAGACACTTCCTTACTTTTCGTCGATGTGTAGGCATCGTTGGCGCGAACTTTCCTAACAAGATTACCACTCAAACCTAAAGTGATTTATGAAATGGCTTTTGCCCGGCCGTGCATGAACATGTTGGTTATGGTTCGACTTACGGACCTTGGTTGTTAGGAGAATTTCGACGAAGTAAGGTGCAAAAATATAACTCAGTACTCACTGCAGTGAGTGACAGAGAGCGCATTTTCTCGACGAAAACGTGAAGTCACGGACGGACAGACGGTCGGACGGACGGACGGACGGACGGACGGACGGACGGACATGGCGAGCACAATAGTGCATTTTTTTTCATAAATGAGAAAATGCGCTAAAAATTATTTTGAACTGGACATTTACTACGCCGAGTTGTAATCGTAATATATAATACTTACTGCCTGCAATGTTGGGCCTGTTTTTATGTCTTCAGTCCTCGGGATTGATTGTTTTTGTGTAGTTAACTTACGTTTTCCTCGTACTTGCAGTTGTATCCCTCTGAGACTTCAGCGTTTCCGTGTCAAGGTCCCCATTATTTACTCGGCATCACTCTCGCCGGCAGTGGTTGCTGTCTGAAAGTCTGGAACCTTTTCATTGGCGAGGTGTTACTATACCGAAGTACGATCTAATGTGTTTGCCAACGGCCTGATAACGTTACTGGAGTATGCCGCGGCGCGGCTGATTGCTTGTATCACGAGTCCGAGGATTTGTTTGCCGCCTTCATCAGGCTTCAATGGCTGGTGATTGCCATCAATTTTGCGGCGGAGGCTCTTCAGGTTTAGCTCAGGCCGGTGTAATGGTGCTTCACTTGAAAGCTACTTTCTTTCTCCCGTGAGATGCCACATGAAATAAAGAGCAAGCGGTGTGTGCTTATCGCAAGGCTTGTCAATGGGACCCAAGATTGACTTCCTTTAAAGCGACGCCTTATAAGTCAGGACCTTCGAATTACTCAGGCTCTATCGACTGCCCCAGTTTCTTTACATGTCCTTTGAATTTAAGGCAGAGTCAGCTTTATTAGGACAATATCGCAGGACATCTGGATCGGCCTGTCCCATTCAGAAGCGTTCTGAAATAGACGCCAATAGCTTTCCTAGTGGGTCAGTGGGGGACACTCGGATCTTTTTGGTCCTCCAATGACAGCCTCCAAGGCGAAACTCTAAATTATTCTGTCTCGATGTTTTCTTGGTTGCATGGAAACTGAAGGATAATCTTTAAACCTTTAATTTTTTTCAGATGTCATGTTTCAAAAAAGCCCTATTTAAGGGGGAAATATTTATTTTGCTTCTGAGCTTCTCCGGTATGATTCATTATATAAATTTAAGAATAATTTATGGTTATATTCCATGATTTTTTGTTGATCGATTGACTAGAATATCTTAATGAACGATCAAATTCTTTCTCCTATGATGAGTCACAGCACATGTAATAAGCTACAGGATTAAGAACTCGATAATGAATGGTCATAGTTCACTTGAAAGAATCATGAGTGATTTAACACATCAATATTTTGAACTCCTCATTTCTTATGATTCGTCGGTGCTCACTCCAACTGTATTATTTGAAATATTTTATGCAGAACCGTCGGTTAAATATGACGACGTCACATACAATTTACCGCCTATAACTGTTTGCATCAAGATGGAATTTCTATAATTAATGACGCAGAATCCGATTTTCCACTCGCTTTGGGACCTACGAGCACCGCAAGTATTGTTGTGTTCAGAAAGAACTTGTCTAATTAATTACACAGAACCTGACTTTCAATGACTCGCGGACTTACGACCACCGTAAGTACATTTGAGTCTTAGACCTCAGTCTGGACCGCACGTACGACCGGACCCGCGTGCTGGCGTCAGCGTCCATTGCGCCGTCGGCAGGTGCAGTTTGCAAATATATTTCCGACGCTCCATGTAGAGGTGCGCGCTCGTCATGCATGATAAGCCTCTATTAAGAAGCCATTCTCTATCGTTACCGGTGGAATATTTAACTAAGTGAGACTGGGTGCGTGCGAGCAAAACTAAACACTAGATGGACGGAGAGCTGGAGGGAGCCGGATGCGTGGCACTCCATATATGTGGAGTGTAACGAAACCCTCCTGCTATAAGGTCTCTCTCTGGATGCCGCCAATTTTATTGCTTTAGTTTTCGCTTCATGCTTTTCCCATCCAGACAAACTTATTCATTTTTCGAATGTACCCACAGTCACGATAAATGTTCTGAGATTTTTAAAGTAATTAATTCAAGATCGGAAAATCCTGACAAGTGTTGTAGTTCAGTTCGCTTGTAACAAGCAGGGGCATACGAGTGTAAGGGTACGGCGTCATCAGATACGCTGCGTGATCCGCAGGACATTAGATGCTTCTCATATAGGAACGGGTCTCCAAAAATGGGTGGGCAGGGCATAAATCAGCGCTTAAAAGCAACGGTACCACACGCTGCCTTGATTGTCTGGCGGTGAGAAGAGTCGTGTCGATTTTGTGGCGTAGCAATCAACATTCTTAGCTCCATAACCTTGTTTCATTCCACTACATACACATTTTCATCTACGGTGTAGATTTCATAGATTGTGTGTGCCTGTAACGAGTTTATTTTTATTCGTGGACTACAATCTGCTATTTCTTGAATCACCTTATTTGATGTTATTTGTTGAGCGGCAAGGCCTTATCAATCATAGTTACCGCGGGTTGGGTAAATCAAAGGGTTTATAAGACAGCGCCACCGCGTCGCTCTCATTTGTAAAGAAATCAAGCGCGTTCAATAGCCTATTGTCTGCGAGTGATGGCGCTCAGTGCATGCTGCGCACGAGATTTGTTCGCCTATTGCTCGCCGCCTCAAGAAAAGCTTTCGATGGTTAAGATTACCAGTGTAGAATATGTAGATTTGAGTCCTTTATTGTACGAGACGTCACGGGGCATTCAATTAAAGCTGTGGGAACTGCAATCTTCTTGGTGTAGGGCCGCTTCTTGTATTGGTACTGGCTTTCGGTTGCTTCTGATCCTGAAGCTTGCCGCGAGATGCCAATTAAGTGATTGCTAACCTCACAACACACGAATCCCTTGATATAGGGACTGAATTGTTGAAGTTCTTCTTCGTTTACTATATAAAATTGCAAATTGAAATCTTTCTCAGCGATGAAATTAATTACAAATTTATTCAGATAATCCTCGTATCAAAATTGAATCTTTATTCTTGTCTGATTTTATGAAGATTGCTCGAGAGTGGCTAGACAAAAGCCTCCTGCATTGGCAATCCGGTTGCCCTGCCTGATGCAGCTTCTTGCTCGACGCCTCTCGAATTATCGTTGCCCAAATCTTTTGTCTCGGTCTAATGTGATGCGTATGGCGGCTGCATCTCACTTCCTCATACTCATTTTAATTGCAATTTTGTCAGCCGGTTGGTGTTGACGTACGGTTGAATCTTTTTTTATGCGAGTCTTTGTATTCATTGGTTGCCTCCGCTGTTTGTGTAATACATTTTTGTTATTGCTGAAAATGTCAGGTTCGATAGCAATGTTTCTTGACAGAAGGAAATGATGCAATGTTCTGCGATCGTCGAATTTCCATTGATGGTTTTTATTAGTGGATCTCTAGAATCTTTCGAAGCTCTCCTTATATATTTCGTGCATTAAATCTGACCCATCTTCACTAATTTGATACGCGCTCGTAGCGGCCGTGGGCTATTCGTCGCTATGAACGAAAAGTCTTCAGCGATTGTCAGTGCAACTCTTTGTTAACTGTTTACAGTGGTCGGTGAAACATAACTTTTTTAGTCAGTGATCCTCACAACCAAATTTTATCTGTTAGTTTTATGCAACCAAACCATTATGGTCAACCCTCTTTCACTCTCTCGTGATGAGACCATCGTGTTGACTATCGATGAAGAGTTGAGAGACCGCCACCACGAGAGCGAACCAAACTAGTCTCTCATGAATTAGAGACCTTTTCATTAGTCTGGTACAACTAAAAATTTTCATTGTTCTTTTACAACCATAACCATTTCGTTAGTCAGGTACAACAAAAATCTTTTTGTTTATCTTGGATAATCTTGAACATATCTTTATTCTGGCACAGCCAATTTTTTTCCTTAGTCCAATACAAGTAAGACCTTTTCAAACTAAGACTAAGAATCGCGTTGGTCCAAATAAATCCTTTCTAACTCGTTCAACCAAAACCGTATCGTTAGTTAGTACAACTGAAACCTTTTGTTAGTCCTTGATAGCCAAAACTTTTTCGTTAGATATTGGAAAAACCAAAATTTTTTTTTGGTCCTGTACAACCGACCAGATTTTTCGTTGACCGTCAGTAGAATGGACGTCTTTTAGTAGTTGTCTGTGTGTAGGAGCGTATATAGGATCTTCAGTCTCTTGTTACCCCTGATGTTCCATGGCCAGATTTCAGTCCGAACAAGGAGTCGAACGTGCGCATATGCTGCTGCGCTGCCGGAGCGTTGCGCTAATGTTCTTCCGAGGCGTGTTAAAAGCTTCAGCTTCGCGCGATCGACGACATACACGCACGCCATGACTGCGTGTGAACACGCGAGCTAGCTTATTATTACAAACCTCAGATCAAACAGATGATCTTATACTAGTCATCGGCCGGTGTTTAGGTCTCTATTTGTTGTTCTAAACGGCAGTGATACGTGAATTTATTTGTTTTTTTGACAGATTTTTTGAGACTGAATTCAACCTTTCGATTTGAAGCGCGAAACGTATTTCGAAATAATACGGGATATTTGTGCAGATTTTAACATCAGAAAATATTTGAACTATTAGTGAAAAATATTAAAGATCAAATGGGACTGAAAAACCTCGTGAAATATTTTAAAATGTCTTGGCAGTGATTCCTGCCATGCCATGCCCGTCATGTGACAGGCTCCACGTTCCGTTGTTCAAATTTCCCTTTTGAAACTCTGTGAAGAGAAAGCATGATTAAAATTTCACCCATGATCACCAGTATCATGAAGCGTGGCATTTCTGATCCGGGATCATCATTTGCATCATTCATTTGGGATCATTTGGTGGCGATATTGAGCGGTACATGGCACTGGCATCGCAGGATCGAGACGTCGTCGGTTAAGGCTTTGCTTGTGATAACATCTCGAGACGCTGACTTGCTCAAAACTCAACTCCGACGCTGACCGCTGCCCCTGATGGTGACGCATCGTTGCCAAATATAGAGGAATCGGTGCCGAAAGACCAATGGCCATACATTGGTCACGCATAAATCGACCATAATTTTCAGGTGGGTATGACAAACAAAATGTTTTGGCCGAGTCTTGAATTAAGTTACGCCTTAAAATTTTACGAGTTAGAATTTATAATTATTTAAAATTAATTTTTAATGCGCCACTGTTCCCTGCAGTGTGAAATGTATCGCAATTAAATTCAGAGATAAGTGCGACAAATGTTATTCTTTTTTGAGATTGACCGAAGTAACGACGGCCTAGTAGTAAATTAATTGTACGGTAAGTAACGCTCAAGCAATACGATAATCTACTCACTAGTGGATAATAAGCTCAATTTTTATAGCAATGCGGTCATTCGATATCATCATGTAAATTGGCTCTGTGATAATATTCATGCTATTTTTTTCTGAATGATGACTGTGATGAATAATAACCGTATAATAATTAATATATACATATCAATTAGTGTAAGCTGACAGGATTTCTTCTTTTAAGCAAGTTTTGTTAAAGACCAGAGAATTAGTTTTACTTATTAGCTTCTTGTTAGTTTTTTCAATAAGCCGTACCAAATTCTTCGTAGGTGTTGGAAGATTTAAAATTAAATTACCGATAGACATCTTTAATATTGAACGACGTTTTAAATGTACAACATTCATTTTCAAGTTAAAGACGCATTGAGTAGCGAAATTTGGGTTGACTTATGTACGAAATTAGTAAATTGGATATATAAATATCAATTACTGTATGGTAGAGAGTATATAGTACTATATCTATTAAATGATTTTCTTTATTTAACGCTAACAAATCAAGATTTTTCAAGAGGCAGTACGATTACCAGCAAGTACAAGACTACCACCTGAAACGAGCTGAGCTTCCAAGTACACAAGAATGCAGCTGAGTAGAATTAACCGGTGATTGAACTAGAGTATGGGAATCAATAAAGCGTTGCAGGTCTTATAAATAATATCTTCGCCTTGCAGTGTTCGCTAAACGCTTTATAAGTTCAGTAAGTTCTTGATGTGGTTGAACTGGAAGCAGATAATTGGACAACTTAGGTTCTTATGGTCTATAATTTGTGTCAGGCGTAATGTAAATACCCCCCGAACCGCCGTAGCCTGGCTACCTCACATCGGTCCATGGAATGCCCGGTGTGTGCGGCGAGAGAAAAATTCACATTCGCTGTAATTATTTTTTGGCCTTTTGACATTTAAGTAGCTTTGGCTGCATCGTGTAGGTTTCATTGTTGGTTCTTTCAGTTTTAGTTTTTCTTGTGTTTAGTTTGTAAGAAAGTTCATATTACGCCTACAAATAACCACCCTTAATAATCCATTTTTGTTAGCGGTCCATTTAACGCTTAATAATGTCCACTTCTTGCTCCAATTTAACAAGAGGGTTTTTATGCTTAATAATCTCCACTTATTATTTTAATTTGTTGATCGTCTACTCTTAGGCGTTATTGGACGTTTATTTAATCTGCTGGAATATTGTTTTAACGCTTGCGTTTCGATCGTATCATTACGTTAGTACATACCGCATGGCATCCGAGTCGTTTCATTAATAAATGTCGAAAAATCTTACCTTTGCACCGTATTTCAGCTATTTTCTCAGAGTTCTTACCTCTTATTGAAAGAGAACCTTAATAAAAACTCCACGGTTCCCTGATCGCTCCTTGAAAAGAAAAAGAAATTTGGCCGTCGCTGCCAGTTTTACTCCTTAATTTTATAATTAAATTAGTGACAAACATGAATTAAATGCTAAAAAGGAATAGGGCGATTAATAAAAAAATCTCCAAACAAGCTAGCTTCATAGATGTTCTTTAAGCTATTTCAAAAAATTAATTTCGCAAAGCGGATAATGATTAATTATTTATGTAGTTATAGCTATAGATGCAACAAACTTTTTATGCTTTCTTCAGTTCGATTTTACGGTGTTCATCTAGACAAATTCTGTGTTGCTAATTTCCTGCTACAAGATACTTGCCAGCTGGCCTATGTTGTCGCACTTGCTTCATCAGCATATTGCATTGAAGTTTTTCAGCTTATTGCAACATATTTTATAGATTAAAAATAGCCTACACACTGAGTAGCTTCAATATACGTTTGCCCAATTGATTTCAAAACCTCGATGTATGGTTTACCAGCTAAGTTGATGCCATGTACATAGTGCCATGTACATACTACCATATACATACTGCCATATATACATACTGCCATATATACATACTGCCATATACATACTGCCATATATACTGCCATATATACTGCCATATATACTGTCATATAGATACTGCCAGGTAAATGCTGCCATATACATACTGCCATATACATACCGCCATACACATAACGCCATACGATTTGATAAAAGTTCGACCAACTGGGCACCTTAATAATTTATATTTTTCCCATTGGGTTGTAGGTCTCAATGCAAGTTTGATAAGCTATTAGCCTATTGAATGCTGGAGTAAAAATTTCACCAGCTGCGAGTGATTATCTCAATATAAATCAATTATAACAACGAATTTAAAGTATTGAGGCTGATATCGCTCATTGACATGTGAGCACTGGACGGTTACTTTGCTACGCATATTCGGCTTTACTCCTGAATAAAATCTGAATGTTACTCCGCAGACGTTGCTTTGAGATTTGCCGTTTGTAAATAGGAGCAATGCAGTGAGTTGTGTTTATAAATTAAGGAGCCGGTCTCCCAACCACACTCTTATTTCTCAGGCTCAATTATGGACTGCCTTGTTCGGTTTGTGTGGTTGTGTAAGTTTATTCTTGTTATAATATCTTCAGCCTTTATTGCCCACGTATTTGTAGAAGCCAGAATTAAGTGTCTAGCTTTCTTATTTATTAAACGGCGAGCAGACCGACACCATATCTTCTTTGTGCAGTTCTTATCGGCACGATCTCCGTGCTACTTTGCTTGGTGTACCCCGCCCTATCTTCACGACGTGCAGTGCTTGAGAAAAAACCTCATGTTTTTTATCCAAGGCATTCAACTGAATTCTTGGGGCTTATTGAGGTGGCTCTTTAACGGAGCTCATCCTTGCTCCTCTCTTATTACGGCTCATCGGAGGCACGACTTACCTAGTCCTGCTCCCGCGTACAACTCTCATTAGGTTTGCTCTGACTTAATTACGAGCGTTAAAACCAGCTTACCTTTAATGACTGTATTGGTGCAACGGCGGCGAAATAAATGTTTCTATTTTGTTCCGTAATGTTTCGCAAAGTCACGCTTTAACCAAGGCCGACAAAGAGGCTGCATGTACCCGAGTCATGCTTTTGCATGTTAACATGCGCTCTATGATACCATCTTTGATTCTTATAACAGAAGGTGTGCATCGTACGCTGCATTAGTCTGCAAGCTTTATTTTTATTCGATATAACAGTATGTATTTTCATTTGGTTATCCGTAGAACAAAGGTGAAAAAATTTTACATTATTCAGCGGATTACGGATGTCCCCACGTCATTATCCGCTTTAAGCTCATTTTATTAATCTTTCTTTTTTCTATAACTAGCTATTGTCCCTGATGTCATTCGTCCTCTTGCTTATTCCAGACCTATTTCTTTGCATTTATCCATGTGTTTGACCTTTCCTTTACCCCTGTCCGTGTCCCTTCCCCGATTGACCTGATGAGCCCAGAGGGGCTGTTTCCTCAGGTACAAAGATAGCCCCGGCTTGCCCTGCGCTTCCACGGCTACCGCCCTGGAACTTGTGTCTAAAAATTCCTCACCGATAAACAATTTTTTTGTAAATTAATGCAGTAATTAACAGGGGGCAAATTATTTTCTTTGTGCCAATGACGTATAACATGGCGATTCAAATCGCTCCGCTTCTCCAAGAATGAGCTACGAAGGAAAGATTGGGAAGATTTAATGAAACTATTACGTTCAATCTCCCGAGATTCAAAATTTTTTGAACTATTGATCTCACGAGTGTTCAACTTTTAATACAAATACTGAGCATTTTTCTTCCAACACGTTTGCTATAGGTTCGACTTTTATTATTAGTTGAACAATTACGCTTCATCATAAATACGAATATAGTTAAGACCAAGACTTTCCTCCCACATGCCAGACATCTTATGTGGCATGCAGTGGCAATGGCATGCACTGTGTAGTTATTATACGCTATCAAGTGCACGAATCATGAGACGTAGCATCATTTGTATCACTGAATGACGTGGCAGCCGTACGGCTGCTACATTTCCCTCCCTTGTGCTTACTCTTTACCTGCACTGAACTGGCAACGTGGTACATGGACAATTTTTTCGTGGTAACCGGCCTCGTTGCAGGTTTTCGTCATGTTTTCATTATTTGAATAATTGAAACTAGATATTTTCATAATTATTCTTATCGATCGCTGGTGCAGTAGCATGCGCAGTTCAAAATTTCAGAGAGAATTTGTCATGAAGAGTAAGTGATATATCGTTAATTGTGGGAATAGAGTACCTCAGGCTGGAGCTTGATTTAAGCCCTCAGTTGGTACAAAGTTAGCTACTGTATTGTGGTAATAAAGTAGTTCAAATTAATTCCAATGCTGTTGTGGATTATGACTGATAACGCTGGTCATTTAGATTATACACACCCTTGCATACGCGGGGACTTAATTGTCAATCCAAATAGCAATATACCCTGGAGCAGGCATCGGAAGCCCATAAATTGAGATAAGAGAAGGCAGATGGTGTAGCCGAGTTAAGATGGTGGGTTCCTTATTGTGAATGATAGATGGGGTCTGTAAAGGCGTATACCTAAAGAAGGGGCGGATACGGATAGTCTGCTTCTACCCTCATGGGCGTCTCTTCATCTACTTCTACAGTTACTGTCTACTCAACAGACATCGACACTCTGTCTCTAGCAAGTGCTCAGGCCTTCCGTCTAGCTCTGTTTACTGCCCATAGCTTGCAAGTCTGGAGGCCCTGATAGCATCATGCGGACATCATGTGAGGCGCTGCGGATCAAATGATCGTGCAGATTTGGTGCGAAAACAATCCATTACCTGAATGGTGTGTGACTTTATAGCCGTCCATATCCTGTGTTTGATGGAGGTTTGTATTGCCCGAGCGAGGTAGTATCATGTTTACAACCTGCTCTGTATCGGGACTGTACAGGTCGTGGGTCATAGGCTAGACCCAGGGTCACACTTTTGCGGTCATGACGCCTTTCTTGGTATAATAGACAATTGGAGAAATGCTACTAAGCTTCAGGTTTGATTTTCCTTTTGTTTGCGCAAATCATGCATTTTCGAAAGTTTGAGCTAACGGGAATAAAAATTTGAAGAAATTCGGTGGTCCATCATGGACTACATTATTTTGCTTATTTTTATTTACGCTTAGTTTTCTTCGTAAATGGCTTTTCGACCCACAATAATTTGTAAGTGGCATAAAAATGAACCAACATAATTACATTTTCAGTGCTAATTGTTCGATTTCCCGAACTTGGAATATTTACATTATGCATGTTGACGGTATATCTGCCGTCATCTGCAGTCATGTCAATTTGCAGGACTTTTTTGGCATGTTGAATATTTATCAACTTGTTGTTGAGATGAAACTCAAACCAGTTATTTTCTTGTAGCTGTTTTTTAAAGCTTTATGTGTCAAACCTGAACACATTTTAGCTAGTAGATGTCATGTCGTCGTAGCCCCAAACTTACATACATGTTCTGCATCGCTGCAGTCGTCAGATTCTGACCATTTTTGGCTTCGTCGTTACGTCTTGTCGTGACCGTGAGTTGCTTATGACCATGAAACAAAATATTCAGCCGCAAGAGCAGCCCACAGTTTTTTTAAAAACAGCTAGGCTCATAACTTCTAAGCGCCCGGAAGACGGCGCTTCCATTCCTTATACGGCAAAAGGTCTATTCCTTTTGATACCATTTATAAAAACTTGAACTTGTAGACTATCGTAGCAACTGTCCCATGGACGAGCAAAATTAGTCTTCTGCTGTCTCGTGAGTTCCTTGGAAGTCAGTGATGGATTGCCCGGTGTGAGCTGCGGTTTTTGTTTGCCCACTTCATCTGTGCTGCAGATGGAGGACGAGTTAAGTCGTTTAACATTTAATGAAGAGACTTGAGTGGAGGTTATCATCACGTCCCTACAACGCACAAATTGCCTTCTCGAGGGCATCCTTCAGTCCCCACTCCTTGTGATGGCCGGCGGCACGCGAAGCTTCCGCCAAAGAAGCCTCTCTTGATGCGGTATGTAAGAAAATTTTATAATGGATAAATTGCCTCGTTTGAATTATTACAATAAATCCTCTATCATTAGCGAGATCCCTTGTTGTTGCTAATGAGGATGATAGCTTTTAGATGCTTCATTACAGATTGCAATTAGCCAGAGTCTATACAAATAATTTAAGACACGCAGTGCATCAACAAACAAGTTTCAAAGTAATTTCGACGAAAGCGCAACTCAGTCGAAGAATAAAAACTTTGTGTTGGTGCGCGAGAAAATTTTCCTCTGTAGAATATTGATGCCAATTAATTTACGTTTGTCTTTAATTCGTAATAATCTTAATCTAGCAGGGAAAACATAATTGGATACTTTGGAGCTACACTTGTCAGCAATGCGAACAGCACAAGAATATTTTTTTTTCAATTTCGTGTTGTTTATGCAAATATTATTCAGTTATAATTTTAAGCTTCATATCCGGATCGCATATGTAAACATTCAAAATTGCCGAGACAAGGGAAGCCTGCCCTACTGCAGCTCAAGTTTTATCTTCGAAGGATCCGTATACTCAATTTATTATCCATAAACTTCTAAATTGATGTTTACATGAAAATGATGAGGTCCATTTTACGATGATCAATTACTTCCCGTAATACTATGCCTGTATATATTTATTGTTATCAATGGTCTATTTCTCTTTACCGATCAATCATATTATATAAAAAGATCTAATGGTATCATCGATTCCCCGACGCACATTTCGTCTTCGCCGCCGTTATCTGTTCACCGTTCAATCAAAGCTGTCGCTGATCTGCCTCGATTTCCGTACGTCCGTGTAACACATTCCTGGGCAGACGCAACAACTGCAACTTCGAGTCTCTTGTCTAGACCTCACAAGAGCTTCACTATCTCTTCGAAGTGTCGACAGGACTCGTGCGTGATGGAATCGGGCATTGCTCACTTCAGCTTTCTTGTCCCATAAAACTTAGCCGCAAAATCTTGACAAGGCGTCGGACTGCGAGCTCGAGTGCGCTATGTGGCGCGAATCTTTAAGGAAAATTATGCAGCAGTTTTCAGTTTGCTGTTCGTTGTGGGCATTTTTAAATTATGCGTTCGTGGTGACTCCGTACAGTAATCGGTCTTTCAAAGCACGATCCTATTTTATGCGCAGCAATCTTCGTCAAATTTTTTTATTACATTTATAATTATTAAGGATTTGCTTAACAATGAAATCTTTTAATGTTCACTAGAATCAGGGTGCTTTGCATGAGTCACTCTGTGCTTGCCATCATCTTTCGTGGTCAATTTATTCTTGCTCGTCTATAATTATCTGCACGTCATGAAAGTCTTTGAACTTAATGCTGCTGATCAAAGTAATACTAATCCATTAATAATGTCTGCAAATTGAGCAGTAAAAGCACAATCTGAATGAGTTTCTTAATTTGGCTTCTGCCTCCCTTACTCGTTGAATGATTAATGGGATATGCAGGATATTTTGATCCAGGATGGCATGCTCCCATGAGAGCAGCCGTATTCCCAGCCCAGTAAACAATGCATATTACCCTTTTTGTGGTCCATAGGCTAAGAGGTAAAAATAACGACCCTGATGCCATCCACGGCCCTTCATTTTCAGGCCGCGGCAGTGATCAGCACCAACACGGGAGCCGAGACATAATCTTCTTGTTACTGACGCCTATCTTTCAATTCAACTATATATTTTCACTATGTGCAATTAGTATCAATCCACAAACCATAATTATTACAGCTACCATTATCATTACTTAGATTATTGCCCATAGTCCTACCAATGCTATTGAAAACTGTTATAAAAAAGAAATTCTCTTACAATATGTCTTGTACGCTGATAGTTTCCTATACATCAAATTAAAATTATTTTTTCATCATATTTCCAATAAATTAGGAATATCAAACGTTCAAACTTCATACTCGTCTTCAATGTCGTAGTATCTGCATGGTCGCTGACTTTTGCGATTGAGTTTTGACGAAGACCTTGTCGTGATGTCGTCTACTTGTATAATTGTAAATTTTGATCGTTTCCGCACTGGCCGACCCTCTGATGGAGGCTGCCCACCTTAAAACTCAATTGGGCAAGGCAGCGGCTAGCTGCTGTCAAAGTTAAACATGATTTAAGTCGAATTTAACTAATTAATTAACCGCAAGAAACGGTAAAAAATATCTTCACAATGTCATATCTCTACCCAGTTATGATACGCATGGTCGA
The DNA here is from genome assembly GCF_000764305.2 of Hyalella azteca. Lineage (NCBI taxonomy): Eukaryota > Metazoa > Arthropoda > Malacostraca > Amphipoda > Hyalellidae > Hyalella > Hyalella azteca. Next base: position 96,811 of record NW_025930523.1, on the reverse strand, counting down.
AAACCTGCTGGATGCGCACACATGAGTCATACGACATCAAGGATGGAAATCGTGCAGCTCACACAACCTCATATGCTACGCTCGCCTCATTTGTGCGCAATTCGTTACTGCGCATGCGCGAACTTGACATAAATCTTGCATCACGCAGCATTGCTCGAGAGTTTGCAAGCGTCGGAACCAAGCGAAGACAATTATCCAGTTCTGAAGATGCGACTGCGTGGCCGCCGCCCGCCATAATGGACGTCTGCATCACAATGCACGTTGTTTGATACGCGTCTCGTCGGGACGTGTCGCGGTGGGAGGTTGCCGACTTATCCGATTCCGTGAAATGTGCTTTAATTCCATGGACTGAGATGTACTTGCCAAGATATCAATTTGCATTCTGCAGCGGCTGAAATCACCAAAATGAATGAATTATTTGATGAAGGATTTAAATGGAGGATTGTGTTTAAATGTATTTAAATGAAGGATTGATGAGAGAAATGAGTTTCGGGATACTTTTTTTGTTTAATAAGCCGTCACATTATTTTCAGGTGATGTTTTTCTACAGACCCAGTTCTGGATTTTGTAGTTAAAGTGCGATGAAGATTAATGCTACTGAAAAATCGTTCAATTAGAGCTTACGAGTACCTCTTAATTACACTGGTGTTAACAATTCAAGTTTTCGTCAATAAAAGATTAGCAACAAATGAAAGAACAAGTCGTTCGAAATGTCATCGGTTACCATGTAACGAGGCTTAAACAGGCGCTAATCTTACGCTCGGCGTGATCAATACTCGTTCGAAGACTGGCATCGACCTTGTATTTATCCTAGTGATATGTGTTCATTAGCTATAGTTTTCATAGTAAATATTTGTTATCTGTACGAGTTTTTTATCTAGATTCATCTTTGTCTTAACGATGTTGCTCCTAGATCTAGTTACACTTGTTTCTACATACGTATCTGTTCTCTAGATGAATTAGAGTAGAGATTAAGAGTCATTATATTATCTGCGTTATCGGAAAGGTTCGAAATCTAGACTTGCCCCAGCGTCTGAGTCATCCAGTCGATATAGGGTCGAGGTATCTAGCGTCTCGAGTACCGTCATCATAAATACATGTGTAAAAATTCGAGGAATCTTAGTTTGTTTTTAATCGACATGAAGTCAGAAATTACTACAAATTTTGTTTGAAATTAAGTAACCATCTTCATTTTTTATTCTAATAATATAAAAAAATAGGCCGCTTGATTGTTCATAATATTAACAAATTGGCCGCTAGATTGGTCAGTGTTCACACTAGAGACGATTAGTAGGGGCGTATTTGACGGGCTGCGCTATATAGCAAGACTGACAGATCGAGGGCCCGTGACGTGCATGTAAGCGTGTCAAATCTAGAGTCGTGTCATCATAAAAGCCTTTATTCTTAATCGCACGAACACTTGATCGTTGCTCTCACGATGGCCTGCCCCTAGGAGGAACAAATAAAATATATGTATTCTGGAAAATTCGCGCGTTCTGTTGATCGCGTTTTGTTGCGTGTGTGACATGCTCCAAGTTTATATTACTTCTTAGTGTTTTGTCTTCGTTGAGTTCATGAAGTATGAGCTTAATGCTTTCTGTTAAGTTAAGAGCTGTAATTTCTAGAATAATTTTGTACTTCGGTGTTCATGCTCCTCCACTATAAAGTTCCTCTAAAGTATGTTCCTCACCTATTCAGTTATACCGTTTTTACCTCTACGGCGATTCATACTGGAAAAACATTACTTCAAAAGGAAATAGTTCCATAAGGATAGATGTATCTTAGTAGATACCGATGCAAGATGGGCACTTTGATTTCTCGGTCCTTGCACGATCTTGCATATCTATTGTCTCAGCACCAGTATCGTGTCGAACATCATTTGCAGGGTGTCTGGTGCTCCTCGCGTTATCAGGTGAGATCTGCAACCATTTGTCTTTGTCGTGCGAGGGAAGGACATGAAGTTCAGTGCTGGCTAATTTACATGGTGCCAGTGGACTAGCCAAACTCTGTGTATGGAAGCGAGTCAGCTGGAGATGCATCACTGAGCTTTATAGATCCCAGTGCACCTTTGCCACCGTATTTAGGTATAGTGACAATGCCAGAATACAATCGCTGTTTTTTCGCCCCACTGACCTCTCATGACTAGTCGTGTTCTACAAGATCTGCGCTCACTATTTCACGAACATCGCCTTCTAGAGATACGCTCTTCTGTGATTGCGTGTCTAGAGCGTCACGTAAATTGGCTAACGTTCTTCGTTTCGTTTCTGTGTCTGTCCACGAACAAAAATGCCACGTAGTTTGCAATGTATTTCTCATATATTCAAATTAGTGTTCATTCGTTTAACCAAATGATGTGCCCAAAATCATGCAACGAACCTTTAGCATAGTATCGCGTCCCATCTTCGGCGTTGAATAAATAGGCCTGTTTTAGGCCTTTGGCCGATTTTTGCATTTTCGTGACTTGTTCACCGGTCGAAAAACTGACCACTTGATAATATTTACATCATCACTAGAATTTCAATAGTTCCGTATAGGGTGCTAGGCATTTCAAGACAGAACATATACCTTTGCATAGCGTTGTTTAGTCTGTTTTTGAACGCGTTCATACTTGCAGAGTCAATGATGTCATCATGCGCAGAGAGGCTGTTTCACATGTCGGTGATTCGAAGCGAGAAGAAATGTTGTGGCGTGTACAAGTTGCAGCGCAGTTTTTTTTAGTTTATAGCAGTGGCCCCTGGTGTTGATTCTTGTTTTAAATTCTAGTAATTCTCCTGGGACCTTGCATAAACCATTAGTATAATGGTATACTTCAATGAGGTCACCACAAATGCGTCGATAGCAGAGGCTTGGAAGCATCATAATTTTTAATTTTTCTTCATAATACTTGTCTTTCAGGCCTAGCATTATCTTCGTTGCACGTCTATTTACACTTTCTACTAAATTTGTGGCCTTTTTGTGGTCACCATCGGTGACCACACGGCGTTTCTAAAGTTTAGGTTTGGGCGCACGATTGCAACAAACAACCGCTTCATCGCTTCAGCATCTAGGCATGCGTAAGAGCATCTGATCAGTCCAAGCAGTTTATTGAATTAGTTAACTTGCGTTCCAATATGCTTACTCAATTTCAGCTCCTTGTTGACATAAACTCCCAAATCTTTTTCCATGGTAGAATATTCAATCATTATTCTCTCATTGCAATCATGTCTTTTCATATTGTAACCTGCTGTTCATTGTTCCTGCCGAGGTGAAGTACTTTGCACTTGTCTGCATTAAAACGCAGGTGCCACCTAAAAGCCCAGTTAACTAAAATATCAAGATCATCTTGCATTTGCACTTCATTTGACACATTCGTAAATGTAATGTAAACTTTGGTGTCATCGATATACATAGAACACACGCTTGACTCTACTGCTATATGTACATATATAGCAGATCGTTTATAAAAGCAACGAACGAAACAGGACCAAAAACGCTTCCTTGTGGCACACCACTGCATGCGCACTAATGCCAAGTCTGACACGGTTCCGTTAATAGTGACACGTTTTCGTCTACCTAAACTAGAACGTCTCTGATCTCTTGGAGTCAGTTTCCCTCTATTCCCAAAGACTTCCCTTTACGCAACAGCCGCTCATGCGGAACACTGTCAAATGCTTTGGCAAAATCAAGGTACACTGCATCCACTCACTGGCTCCCTGTCGTTCAGCAGGCAAGTCAAATCAAGAGGTTAGTGCATGGTGCAGGATCTGCCGACAATAAAGACATGCTGAAAGTCTGATAGAAGATGGTTAACAACTTAACAGTCAAGTAATCGATAATCATATCACTCACAACAAATTCCATTACTATACAAGCAACACTTGTCAGACTGCAGGGTAATAGTTGCCGGGGCTATATGTCACTTTTTTCGAACAATGGTGTCACTTGAGCTTCTTTGCAATCGGCCTGCAAAGTCCCTTCGCTCAAGGTTTTTTTTAAAGTACTGCCAAAGAGCCGGCAAGAATAATTGCTAATTATTTGAGTAATCTGGGATGGACGCCGTCAGGTTCACCTGACTTGTTGGTATTCAGAGCGACCAGGCGCTTGAGAACCTCTTCTTCGTGTATTTCAAAACGTGTTAACTTCGAGCCCATTGGGCGCTCCTCGATAGCTGGGCTTGTTCGCATCCTCGTTTGTGAACACGCTTCAAAAAGAACCGATTTAGAACGTTAGTCTTGCCCTCATCAATGGATATCTTTCGTTGATCAACTTTCAAATTAAAAATTTCGTTGACTCCACTATGTTTAATAAACGTTAAAATCAGGCAAGAATGCAACATTAAATCGCAACATAATTAATGCTAACGAAATTATTCTTTTAATATTCAACATATATCTCGCTAAATATGGTCAAATGAGCACCAGAAGCGGCATGAGAGCAGCGTTTGAAGTAGCGCTTCACGAGGCGACGGTGTCACATATCCGCCGCGCTGTTATCCTCTTAAGAGCGAGTATCCTGCGCAGTGCGCAGGCCCACGCTGTTGCCCTCACCAGCGCTGGCTGCTGGAGTGTGTAGTGGGTGAACTTGGGTGAGTATGTGGTGGTTGTTCGCAAGGTGGGTGAGCTAAAGTTGTGTGTTTGTCGTGGGTATTTGTGCAATGTGTGAGTGTGCATGTGGAAGATGCGTTCTCAGTGGGCATGCGGGCATGCGTGCACTTGTAATGGCATGCATGTGGCGGATGTGCGTGTAGTATGTGTGCATGTTGCGAGTGTGCGTTAATTATTAGAGCATGTAGCCGGTGTGCGTGTAGTAATATTCAGCGGTTGCAGCGCAAATTGCAGTAGGATTTCAGCGATGTTTGTGAGCAGCTGCTTGGGAAAGTATTAATTGTGGATACCTTTTAGCAGCAATAGATGCCTGCTGTAACAGAAGATGCCACCTGCTGCAGATACCAGCGGCTGCAGATGCCATCAGCTGCAGATGCCAGCGGCTGCAGATGCCATCAGCTACAGATGCCAGTGGCAGCAGATGCCTGAACCACCAGATGCCTTCAACAGCAGATGCCAGCGGTAGAAGACACAAGCAGCAGCAGGTGGAGGCAGAAGCTGATGCCATCCGTAGCAGATACCAGCAGGAGCAGATGCCGCTAGCAGCTGATGCCAGATGCATCAGCAAATGCTGTGCCTAATTGACATGTGTGCGGATGTTTCTCCGGCGCTGGCGTTGATTGCTGCCTGCAACAATGACTGCTCGCATTATGTTATGATGATTTTTAGATCATTAAAACGATGACTCGGAGCTGTTGTTGTGCTCTGCATTTCAATGCGTCGGCGTGGCGGTTAAAAGCTCTTTGTTGCCCGCTGCAGAATCATTCATGACTTCCATCCCTTTTATTTTCTACACACAACCTTACAACAATCAATAAAAACGTCTGGCTTTAATTCGTTTGTTTATCGCGGTAACTTAACGCATACCTGTATCGCCGATCACCTGGATTACTTGATATTTGTTTTGCTGCATCCATGCCTTGCTGCTCAATTATTTGCTAATTACCAATCATGCTGATTACCTTTACTGACGGTAAACTATCACGTTGGTTACCTGTCCTAATGGTTGACTGTCTCACTCCAATCAGGTTGAGTGTTGTTGATATGACGATTAGCTTGTCACTGACTTTTTTTGTCCGTTTCTTGAGGGGAAAACTATCCCTCATTTTTTTGCCTATTTGAAGATGGCTAGTTATCCTCAGTTACTTCTTGGCTGTCAGTTGTATTGCATTGTTTTTGTTTATTAAGCAATGTTCTTCTCACTTATACTTATAGTTCATACTCGGTCTCGATAAGTCCCTACAATATTACATTTTATATTTCAGTAAGAAGAACTTTATTTTTTGTGATGTACGAACGGTTTGTCCAAGCAAGTGCATTAGGGATAAAACGAGACGCACATAAATTTTAGCAATTGTAAGAATTACTCTGCCAACAACCATTTTAGTTATTCCCTAAACGGGGCAAATCCTGACATGTAGACATAGTCTACGATCGCCGTTGAAGTTACGATCGGAGTGAAAGTGTTTGAGCATTGAGGCTGCGAACTCGTTTGCAGAGCTGCCATAAATCGCAGTGTTGAACGCCGGCGCCCCGCCCTCGTCTCGGGAGACTTATAATCTGCAGCCGCCGCTCGGCTCCCCCTGCGCCGCTCCATAAGGCCTTCCTGCCGCGGGCCTCCTCAACCAGCGTCGGCCGCCGAAACTTAGCGCCTCGCGCGCGCTACAACTTTGAACGACTTGTGCGTGCTACAACTTGGAACAACTGGTGCGCGCTACAGTTTCCAACGACTGGTGGGCCCTGAAACTTTGAACGTCTGGTGCACTCTACAACTTTTAACGACTAATGCGCCCTACAGCTTTGAACGGCTGGTGTATGTGCAGAAACTTTAAATGACCGGTGAGCGCTACAACTGTGACACGACTCGCATACGTTACAACTTTGTACAATGGGTGCGCGCAACAACTTTGAACGAGTGGTGAACGCTACAACTTTGAGTGACTGGTGCGCTCTGCAACTTGGAACAACCGGCACGCGCTACAACTTTGAACAACTGGTGCACGCTACAACTTTGAACAACTGGTGCGCGCTACAACTTTGAACAACTGCTGCGCTCTATAACTTTAAACAACTGGTGCACGCTACAACTTTGAACAACTGGTGCGCGCTACAAGTTTGAACAACTGGTGCGCGCTACAACTTTGAACAACTGCTGCGCTCTATAACTTTAAACAACTGGTGCACGCTACAACTTTGAACAACTGGTGCGCGCTACAAGTTTGAACAACTGGTGCGCGCTACAAGTTTGAATAACTGGTGCGCGCTATAAGTTTGAACAACTGGTGCACGCTACAAGTTTGAACAACTGGTGCGCGCTATACAAGTTTGATTAACCGGTGCGCTCTCCAACTTAGAACAACTGGTGCTCGCTACAACTTTAAACAACTGGTGGCACCAACAAATTAGAACAAGTGGTAAACGCTACAACTTTAATCAACTAGTCTAGTGCACGCTACAACTCTGAACAACTGGTGCGCGCTGCAACTTAGAACAACTGGTGCGCGCTACAATGTAGAACAACTGCCTCGCGCAACAACTTTGAATGACTGGCTTACATAATAATTTTGAACGACTTGTCCGCGCTACAACTTTGCTCGTTGAGCAAGTTTTCCGTAGTGCGCGCTACAACTTCGGGCCTCGATAGTTATCCAATTTTGCCTGTCGTGCGTGCTGCAACTTCAATCGTCTTGCGCATTATTACTTCGCATGTCGAGTACGCTACAGCTCCGCAATCCTTGCCGCGCTACGACTCTTGCACTCTTGCCCGCCAAAACTTAGCAGTTTTTTGCGCTACAACTGCGCATTTCTTGCGCGCTACAACTATACGTGTCTGTCTCGCTTCAATTATATGTGATTTGGACGCTTCTAGTTCGCTCGTTGTGCGCGCTAAAACTCATGACGTCTTGCGTGCAAAAGATTGGTTTATCATGTGCACCACAACATCGTAAGTGTTGTGAGCTACAAGTTCTTAGGTCTTGCAAGCTATAACTTCTCGTGTCTTACGATCTACAACTTCTCGTGTCTTTTGAGCTACACCTTCGCGTGTCTTTTGAGCTACACCTTCGCGTGTCTTATGAGCTACACCTTCGCGTGTCTTTTGAGCTACATTTTCGCGTGTCTTTTGAGCTACATCTTCGCGTGTCTTTTGAGCTACACCTTAGCGTGTCTTATGAGCTATACCTTCGCGTGTCTTTTGAGCTACACCTTCGCGTGTCTTTTGAGCTACATCTTCGCGTGTCTTTTGAGCTACACCTTCGCGTGTCTTATGAGCTATACCTTCGCGTGTCTTTTGAGCTACATCGTCGCACGTCTTGCGAGCAACAACTTCGTACGTTTTGAGAGCTGCAACTTCCATCGTCATGCGCGCTGCAACTTGGCGCGTTTAGGAGCTACAACTTCGCGTGTCTTGCGAGCTTCAACTTTGAGCGTCGTGCGCGCTACTAGCAAGCGTCGTGCACGCTGCAACTTCGCGCGTGCTCTACAAATTGCCCCTCTGATGCGGTAGAGCTCTTTTCGTCTTAAAAGGTTATTTTGCATTAACCAAATGTTTTCTACAAGTACGGAATAAAATGTTGAAAATTATACCACTACTTTGGTTTTAAATATTTTTATCGGAAATACGGTGAAAACAATTCTTACCCTCGGATATATTGTTTTTGTATTGTCGCAACGATTATAGTAAATATATATATATATATATATATATATATATATATATATATATATATATATATATATTGCTCAGACACTACGATACAATGGTTCCAACACATCTTCTGTGTATTGGAACGCACTGTGATTTTTTTATTACATTTTCCTATAACTTTCTTGCATTTTTTTAATTTATTTAATGATAGAAAACGCTCAATAATGTTCCAGCAATATCTCTAAATTTTTGTAGTTTCTCGGTTATATCCTAATGAAAGGAATACTGACTAATTTTCCTCTGATTGTGCAGTGCAACGTGTGTTCCCCGACTTTTTTTTCTGTACGGGTTCGTTGAAACGTTCCATCTATTTTCAATTCTTCACAAATTTAAACCATTAATCACGTACATGTTCAGCGATGTTATCTGTCGAACCGCTGCATATTTTCAAGCCATGAACTGGCCAACGTAGACTCTTGTCTGCGCGAGCCTCCCTCGTTATTGTGATATTTTTGTAATCTCGTTAACTTTTTGTATCGTGGCCGGAAAATAACACACTCGCTTTGAGTTATTGGCTTTTTGAGGCCTGAAATTTTATTAGTTGACGCCGCTCGTCCCACATGACAGGGCACTTACGGTCAATTGAAGAGGCCTTTACCTGGCGGGTCCCCTCCTACAACAAAGCCCAGGGTGTGTACACACAAAGGCAGCTCTCAACCCCCGCATTACGCTCTGAATTATGAGATTTTTTTTATATAGATCCTGCTTCATAGGCTTTGAAGGAGTGAAACACTTCCGCTGGATTTCTTCCTATCCTTTGACTGTTTGCATCCAGTCTCTCATCACTATTTTTCACATCAACTTAGCCCGAAGTTTATCTATAGTAAATGACTTTTTCATATTAATATCTTTGTCGTTTTTACCTGCTCTTATGTCATTGTGACATCGTATGTTTCAATTGTATGCATGATGTTATAAAAAGCATCTACGCGTTTTTTCCTTCTCATTTTACGCAACGTTTCAATTTTAAATAAGTTTGCTCTGCTCAAAAAATATGTCATTTATCAAACGGGACAATTTGTCTACCAGGGCCTCAATTTATCCTCCACAAGCACCCCACTTCTCTATTACAGTCGTTCTTTGTCTATTACAGCTGTTTCTTGTCTGTTACATCCCTTACTGATATACTCCAGTTGTTATTTGTCCATTACAGCCATTATTTGTCAATCACAGCTGTTTCTTGCCAACCGCAGCTGCAACTTGTCTCAAATAGCCACAATTCACGCGTTTGAGCTGCAATTTTTCTACCGTAGCAGCAACTTTTCCACTAATATAGCCGCGACTTATCCACAGTTATTGTCCACGCCACCTATTCACCGCAGCCACAAGTTCCCTTAACGAAGCTTACACGGTGAAGAAGTCTTGTTTTTGTTCAATCTTTAAGACTGTCAGCGTCACATGACTCAGCTTTTCTAAAGAATTAGAGTAGCTCTAGTCGACAGTCATATAGAATTAATATCCATGCATAGTCTAGAATGAACTTCGAAAAAAAATTATCAGATACTTATAATATTTTCATCAAGAATATAAAGATTAAATTAACTGATTTACTGTTTAATTTTCGCAATTTTGACTTCAATATCGAAGAAACCAGACATGAAAATGTTTTTAACAAAATCACTCACGCCCTACGAAACTTCCTTCGAATGTTGACATTTTTACGACTAGCAAACTCCAGCAAAGAGTCATTCTTTAGATGGCATTGTTTGAGGTGAAAGATTGCGTCGTTGGGGCCAAATAATTGGGTCAATAGGTTCGTAACGACAACGCCTTTTGCCTTCTCCTTGTGGGGCCTCAAAATGTTGGGCATCCCACTGATGCTTGGCCGATTTCTTGGTCCGGGCTTTATGAGAATAGAAATGCCGCTGCTGTGCCCAGCTCTTCGTTGTTTCAGTTGATTCAATGTTTTTAGCTTTGCATTGAAGTTTACTTTTGTAAATGTGTCGCAATTCGTCAAGGTTTTCTATTTCAGATGTTAGCAATCCTAAATAGGTCTATTATGCTAGTTAATATTCTAATCTCACGTTATTAATTTAATCTAATCATTTTTCATCATATCCTATCGTAAACAGTGTCTTATTTCGTTTAATATATCTAGGTTCGCGATTCTTTATATATATTTACATGTACTGACTTAGAATTATGTTTTCCTTCATATTTATTGTCGATATTAAGCAATTTTTTTATGACTCGTGGAAAAAACAGAGTATGTTGACGAATGACGCACTCTAAGTGGGTGACATAACCGCACTCGCTCATTAACGACTGACATCTTCGTAATTCTGGCCGTTGGTCCTCACCAGCGATCGGTCATCATCTCGCTCCTCGAATGCTCGGCCATCGATACCCGTATTGCCCAAGCCCACCGGTGCTGACGACACAGGATAATAGATCGTTATACAGTATATTTATGATGCCATGTTACCTTATTCCTTAGTTAATATTAATATATTATTTTTACTCATTGCTATACATTGACTTTAAGCAGAAAATGAATGTTATAAAGTTATTTTGCACTCGCAAATAACATCGTGCAGTTGTGAAAGAAGTACGTTGCGAGCATCATCTTTTTTGATGGTTGATTTTTTCCGCTGATTCATTGCAATATTGAATTATTATTAATGCAAAGTCTTTCGATTTTTATACACACTAGTTTTGCCGGTAAGATAATAAAATATATCTCACTCATGAGATTTTCATTGAATTTCGACTAAGTTGTAGCGTATTCGTCGAGATAATTGCCGAACAATCATTGAGTCGTGTTGCCACCAAGAATAGGAACGAACCAAGAGCCTCCATGTCTTCCTCCTTCTTTGTCTCGTCACTAAAGGGGCTTCACAAGAAGGCTCCCTTTTGTTGTGCTTTAATTAATGCTTTGCAATTGCCTGCTGCCAGCAGCTTGCGTTTGCTTGTTCTGCTCACACGAAGCATGTTTTTGGTGGGACGATATGCCGATTGGTAGCGTGAAGACTCGGAGACTGGTTTAAAAAATGACACTGTGATTAGTGATTACCTCCTCAAAGTCAGAGTTGGTGAGAGGCAGGTGTATCCGACTGGCATGTTCTTGTCACCGCACCGTGAGGCACGTGTTAGAACGATTAGATATTAAAATTTATGCCTGCTAGCAGCATCACTCCGATCACACGACTCACTGTTTGATTTGAATTCAAATGCTTTTTGTGTGATAGCGAATTTTTCTTTACATTAAAATAAATTAGTTCATGAAAATAAATATTTTTATTAATGTTAGCCAGTGCTATAATTACCCATTAATGTGTAAAATTTTAAAGATACTTCAAAGGAAATCAAGTTTAACGTAATAATTTATGGTTGTTTTTACTGTTCTCGCGGAATTCAAAAGGATTGTTGATACCAGATGTTACGCCTGCATTGATATGGATCCAACCAAACTTGGATCCAATCAAACTTGGATACATATCAAAGGATAATGGTATCCTATTTAAATTTTCATGTGGACATGCCACGCCGATGCCTGATATGCAAAATATTTTGCAGGTAAATGAATTTTAACGTGGCACCGCTCTAGCAATACGATTGCAATCTCGCCTACAAGTCAACATTGTCCCAAGGAAACTGGAATAACAGCAGCCCCACTTTCAATGAAAGGGAAAAGCAGTATATAATTTGGACTCTTGTAATGGGCGCTTTCTCATCAGTTTGTCACTGTTGGTTGCCATCAAATCTTCAAGGTTTGAGCTTTTACAGTTTTACGTACATTCTTGTCTGCGATTCGTGCGCAGTTGTATGTGGTTACCGAGCACACAGCCGCATTCTCATGTCAAAGCCTGCAGTTGATGGTATCTTCGTTGTCTTAGTGTAGCCAGTATGGAAGTTTATTGCTGTATGGTGGCGTGCAGCCGCATCCCATCCGGCCTCGGTGATATTCACTTTACGAGACCTGCTCGAGCTTGTGCCTAACGAAGGGCCGAAAATCACGCGATGCGCGGATGCACCTTCTTCGTCTCCGACTGACCACCGCACCCGTCGGCCAAAAAATGCCATCTCTTTAGTCCCGTGCAGAGTAAACAGATTGGGCGAGCTCACGGCATCGCGACGCAAGGGTTCATTGCTGCGCCAGCATGGCAGCCTTACTTCGCATCAGTCGCTACATCGTGTGCCTACATATATAGCGCTGGATTTTTATAGATTATTTCATCATTTGCAAAGCTGGTCATTGTTTGTCAGTTATTTTCGGGTGCGAAGCCATAATGGCTCTGAAGCTCAAGTTAACAGAAAACCAAGAATGAATATAAATTTACGTTTGATTGGCACCTTCGAATACTTTGTTGTTCTCCCTCCCTAATAAAGGAATTCTGGTCTATAGATTTTCAACTCAAATTGTATTAAATTGCCGAAAAATATGAGTTGAGAAAAACTCTAGGATGTTCTTTCATCTATCTCATATAATCTGGAGGCGAATAAAAAAGCTTGAACGTGGTAAAAAATACCTATCCGATCTAATATTTATTTAATGATCAATGGCAATACCGATCTATTTCACCATGATGTTAATTGTTCGCGGGGATTTTAGTCGACGCCAGGCTCACGAACTCTTAAGAATCATTTATAAAAAGCTCGTCAGACTAACAACATTCACCATGAAAATTTTCAATGGAAATTTCATTCCTGGAAGTCGCAGAACCACCGCCGGCGTTGCGTCATCTTCTGGACAATCATTGTATCATTATCCTCTATTTCCTCGTTACTTAGGAGAGTTTCTCAGGAAACGTTGCAGCGCCAGATTTACGTTACAATTTTATTGAGCAATTTACGCTCGTCTGTGCCTATAAAATATCGAATGCTCGTCATATTATCTGCGCCACACGTCCAAAATGCCTCATAAATCTTGGCCAATACTGATCTGCCGTGTCCGCACAACGTCGTTCACTTTAAGTACGACATTGTCACGCGTGCGCGCGGCCGTCGCTTTCATGTGCAGGAAATTTCATTCTTGCTATATATTTATTTATACAATATTATCTCTATCAGTTTCTTAATTAGAACCCTTTTGCTCGATTATGGTGCTATATGCGGGTAGTTATTCAAAAGTGTATAATTAGATACATAATGATTTGGACTCATTTTGCAACTGCCTTGATTGCATCAGGAAATATAAATTCATATAGAATCTGTGATAGTTTGAAATCTAGAAAGAAGGAAAATAGATATATAGTGCACTGGCATTGCATGAGCGTTGCAATTAACATACTTTATAAAGGGTAATTATAATGCAGAAGTTCAGTGAGTGTGAGTGTAGGACTAACCTGGTGTGAAATTCATTCCCGCCCGATCGAGTCTCATCGGGACACATGTCCTGGGAATGAAATAAGGAATTTGAACCATGTCGGACCTGCTGTCGATAGAGCGTCAGCCGCAACATAGAAGCCGAGATGGTGAGATAGCCTGAGTCTAGAAAGAAAAAGAGTTCCAATCTTTTCAAGCTGACAAATAGGGAAGACTCCTATTGAGTGGCACCCCTTCGACAAGTCTAGATAAGCCGAGACAAATTACTTGTTTTGCAAGCAGGCGTTTGCGACTTCTGGAAGGATTTCCCTCCGAGGACGCCCTAAGACAACGACATTATTTAGTCCTGCCGCGGTTCTTGAGTGACCTTGTTTCTCTCGGGGAGCAAAGTTCGAGCTCGTTAATTGGAGGAGCAGCTTTACCGATTGAGTTTCTTCGAATAAAAAGCAAGACGCAAATTTCTTCACGAACACCTCGCTGCTGGCAAATGGAGAGCATCGTACGTTTCGCAACGAGATGCGGCCATAGATTTGTGATTCTATTCATACATCTGCTGGGCCGCATTTTTTTCCAGTGAGTACTGGCCTAATTGTTATCGAATTCCGCAAGGTGGAAGAGCTGGCCCTGAAATTGAATACCGTATTCTCTTCATGAAATTCGAATATCCATTGAGAAAATATTTAACATATTGTATTTTTATTTTGCTATTAAATAAAGAACTACAATGTTTTACTAGTAATTATTCAGATAATATACTGTTCGTATAGTCATTAATTGACGCTTAGAATATGCTTTTCCTGCACGCTCTCTGACACGTTGGAAGTAAACATCGATATAAAATTACCCATCAACTTTCGATGAAAAGCCGTGAATAAATTCTGTCGCTTATGCCCGGTTATGAAGGAACCAAAATTTGCCGAAACACGCAGAAGAAATCGGGCGGTGATATTGAGGACAACGATGCGACTTGACGAGAAAGCTCGGCATGAGTGTTTGCCAGTTGCCGCCCTTATGATGGACGCTGCAGTTTGTTGAGGGCATAATTGCGGTCTGCACAATTTTGTAAAACTTGGCTTTGGTGAAAGATGAAGTGCGGCGCTAACGGTCCCGTTCCGGCAAACACTTCCACTGCCTTGCCCGACAAGGTGCACGTTCGCCGGTATTGCTGCACCATTCGTCGCATTCCGACTGAAAATTGACGTGGTGAGTCTCATAATTATTACCCTACTACGATGGAGTCAACTTCATCAAGTATTTAATCTTCCCGTGAGTCGAAGTAAAGCTTGATTGTTTCAAGGACCCAAGATGAACAATAAATGAACCAAAGATCCCTGGGCGTGCAGGGCGTTAAATAAATCTTGACAATTTACGGTACGATGGCTTACATGGAGATTCAACTTCTAGAAAGATTGATGTGTTTATTGATGTATTGAACGTGTATTGATAATTACACGCTCTATAACATAAGTCATTCATTTTAATCCTCCGCGGTTTCCTTATTGAAACTTGAGATGGAAAATTCTGACTTTTTCTTGTGATGAAGCAGACCTTGATTCATATTATTATGATATTTAGAAAAATTGCGAACAGTCATTCATCATTATTGTTATCGTCAACGACACACAAGGCGTCCCTCGGCAGGTCCTGCACTAAACTCGCTGCTAGTCGTAAAAAAAAGTATATTGAATATTATATTAAAAAGTATGTTCATAATTTGCAGGGATTAGTAAAATAGATCATTTTATCGCTTCGGTGCTGTGGCAACTTTGGCGGCATTTACTTTCGATTAGTTCAGCAGTTTTTTAAACAAGATTCTTACCTACCTTAGCTTCCCATGCATTAATAAGTTTGGTCTTTAGATCATGAATAACGTCTTTAAATTGTGCATTAGTCTTTAAAGTCAGTTAATGTCACACAATTCGTTTTCCTCCCTATTTTGGGGAAAATTTACCGGCCTAAATAAGCCTACAAGCCACTCTATGCCTAGGCCCCACGTGACATCACAATGGCATTCGTAAGTTAGTTCAGTGTCAAGATAGTAACATGATTCTTGATGAAGTTCTCACTGGGTCGGATATTTCCTTAAACATCATGCGGCCTAAAGGGTGAAACGAATAGAGCCTATGTCGGGCGTTCATTATGCAAAGGAGCTTTGCTGTAGGCCTAGTTTTAGACTAAATAAATCCGACACAGGATTACATCTACAATTGTTCATTCAATTGCCATACAAAAGATTTTTGGAACGCCTAAATTAAACCCATATGTCGCACGATATCGATTTACGCAGGAAATTCATGTATACGTACATTAATATCGATTTCTTTCGTAAGTTGTCCGTACAAAATAAAAGCTCGGTTTTCTTAATTGAAAATTACAGCATTGCTCGGAACAAATTTTCAAAACCTGAATGGAATATACTAGGACTTTTGTATCGATCCACTAGTACAGGAGTGGATCGATAAATTACAAGAGAAACTTTAACAAATCTTATTCCTACATTACGAGTACCGGTGCGTAATGTATATTTTGTTTCTGTGCAGAGCGGATCCACGTGGCAACCGAGCGCGTGCAAGCGTTGCACGTGTACTGGCTGGGTGACGTCATGTCTGCTACAGGAGTGCCATGCCCCTGGATGCGGTCCCGGGGAGGTCTTGGCCCTCGAACCTGGTCGCTGCTGCCCCACCTGCTCGACGCCCCGACGCGCGTGCCACCTCGGGCCCCACACCTACCAGGTAGCGCCTCTATTTTTTTGAGATCGTCACCTAAATGGTAATACCTTTTATTTATTATACATTCGTGTAGGACATAAATATTTAAAATTATTACATGCAAATCGTCTATTGTCCTAATCTCTATTGTTATTATTCAATGGCAAAACTCTGAAACGAAAAGTGCCCAGTTATTACGATGGATTTACCAGATGTCTAAACGTTCTTAAATTCTTTTCTGCGCATGATCTTTTATACATGTTCTATGTCTATTTTGATTCACATGGTAAACTTGTTTTCTCATTGTATGTGTAAATTATTTCCACTATTTTCACTCGAGCAGAAACTATGAGCACGGTCACTTATAATACATTACTCAAAATCCAAAGCGTAAAAATTAATTATTAAGTGTAGCAAAGCGGCTCGCGTTTGAAATAATTCCATTCAAACCCCAACCGAACATATTTTTGAATGCAGTTCCTTTCATGCCAAGTAGATACACTCACAAGGCCTTATCATAATATATTTTTTTATAATCATAATAATAGTAAATCTGACGCACGTACACTATTTTAACTACAGCATTCGTCGATATCTGGCTCCATTAGTTATACTTATTTTCTATATGTTAATTTTGCGGGAAATGCTTGCCATTTTTAGCGATGCTGGAATAAATATTTGAGTCCAAATGATTGATTATTACAGGACGGGGAAGTCTGGCGGTCCCTAGGCTCTTCCTGTGAAGAGTGTCGGTGCCTGGACGGTTCTGTGTCGTGTGGCACGCTGCAGTGTCGGGACAGTCCCACGTACTGTCCTCCGGGACAAACTCTCAAACGCACCACGCAGGAGTGCTGTCCTTCATGCGTTGCCTCTGGAAGTGAGTCTGAACTTGTCACTTCCTTACAGCCAATAATTGCTCATAATTACAAACTATAATTGCTCATTATATTCTTTGTGGTGAATATAAGAGTGATAACCATCGTCGTCAAAATTCTTATTACATTTCTCTTAATAATTGTAAAATTATCGTGGAGCACTTCTTTCAGGGAAACATAGCTATGAAGTGCTTCCGTTCTGACGTTTTCTGATAACACCGTCCTAACCATTCGCAACTGATCATAAGCATGTGTTCCTTTAATATTAGTTTAGGATATGTCTTTGTACAATATTATTTGTCTGTAATATTTTATGATTGATTGGGGTCTTATTTTTCCTCCATGATTGGGAAATTTTTGTAAATTACTCTGATGTCCGTAATAATTTTCTAACTAGTTGTAAAAATTGTTGTCGAATAGTTTATTTAAGATGAGATTTAATTCTTTGACGATCATTTCACAGAATGGCTACATGAAAAGATTGAACTGATTGTTTAAGGAATTATTTAATGCTCTCAATGAGAATTGATTGCAAATTCTTGATGAGAATTTTGAAGGGATTATTTGCTGGTCTTGAACACTGATTGGCAATTGATTAAATTGATTATTCATTTGTCTCCACCGTGCTAGGATCGTGCCACGTGGCAGATGGCAAGACTGTGCCGAACGGCTCCATCTGGCAGCCGCTGGCTTGTACCAAGTGTCACTGTCGTGACGGGGACGTACGATGCTACTTGGCCGAGTGTCCCAGGTGAGATACATGTTTATTGTGCTGTAACTTTAATGTCCCTAGTGTGAAATACATATGCATAAGTATTAATTTCGAGAGTAGTAACTTCGAAGTTATATATGTTTATTGGGTTGTAACCTTTATATCCATAGAGCGATATATGCATACTGAGTAGTGACATCGAAGTTTTCTGTGATATTAGTGCATATTTAATTGCTAATTCAACGTCCCAGTTATTATGTATGCTTAATAAGGGATAAGAACATCATATTAGAGATACTACCAGCGTACAACATTTTAACCATTATGTCCATGATCTGATACATGCTTATTGATTCTAACCTCAACGTTCCATGTGTAATACATACGCTGTAACTCCAAAAGGATTATACAGTACCATACTTTTGAGTTATGTCCTCAATAGGCTTGTACGGTATGCTTATGCTATTGACAGATAGATAAAAAATGTATGTTAATAAAATTGCCATTGTTTACGTGGATTCCGAAGAGTATTATTTCTGATCATTTCATTGTAATGGATCTTTTTTCGATGCTTATGTCAATTTCTAATTTTATTTAAAACGATGATTTTTTAATGTAGGTAAAAATTTTCATTGCTTTTTGAAAATTATAAGGTCACTTAATTTAGGTGTATGTAATTACTGAGCTGTTGGCCTAAACCGAAAAATCAATTGACTTTCTTTATCGATTCTTTTCAACCCTGCAGTTTGCATCAATTCAATTTCTGGCGAATGCTTAAAGAACTATACCTTGTCATGTGTAGTATAAGGTTTCCGTGATTCTACTTGCTGTTTTCTTTTATTTTAAGTGGAGACTAACTGCTTGATTGTCTTTGTTACTGAAATGTGATGTAGGACATCATGAACGCATTTACATGCATGCGATGACGTTATCAATCTAATTCTTGCTCGACTTCTCTTCGTGTTATGAACTGTTTTTATTTATTCATTCCATTCAATGACACGTAAAACAGAAATTATAATATCCCCAATACTTAGTTAAAACCATTGAATAGCCTTAACCTTGATGAGTAGGGCATACAAATGTATATGAATGAGATTGAATAAACACTTACCACCTCGGGTCCTGATGATCCTCATTGCACAGGCTGGTCTGTCCCGCCAACCACACCCTGGAGCTGAACCCAGCGACGAAGGGCTCCTCGTGCTGCCCAGAGTGTCTGGGCCACCCATGCCTCCACGCCGACAGGGTCTTCGCTGTAAGTAACCTTCAAGAATTCGCATATTATGTTTGATACGACGTTGTCAATCTAGCTATCTATACTAATTCAAAATTTATCTTAGGGAAAACTGATTTTATACACGTGTTGTCTTGTGAAAAAATGATGTGTACAACCTTCAAAAATTTCAAGTCCTACTTACGTTCTGTAATGCGACCAGATTGTGGTCTGGTTCTCCGATGTGGATGGTTTTTAATTTAGTGCATTAATGATTGATATTTTTTTAAGATCATATAGATTATAGAACTCGTCTAGAAACAACACCTACTCCACACTATGTAGGAGAGACCTTCTTGATGTTTAATTTAGATGCTTCCTGCTGATCATAGTCTTTCCTTTAATTCAAATCAATTGACCTGCATTGTTGCGCATATGTTACCACCTTCTTTGCTAACTCATACGGTGCCTTTACGACCCCAGCTGGTCAATTCTTACACGTAAAAGAGCACTGCGAATAAACTTTATGAGATATGATTATTCTCAGGATTGGCCTACAGTAGACAGTGAGTTGAAACCTAATGTCTCTGGCGAGTAACCTCAAATTCTCAACGTTAATTCTGAAGCCAATTCATGCATTCTAATGATAATTTTCAGTGCGAATATTTTATCTATATCTGAATTAATTGACCAGCGTTTTTAGGCCAACGTCACGTTATGCGTTTGCAGTGTCAGGTCAAATTCTAAACTAAAATTACATTTGTAGACGCTAAACCCCATTCAAGATGCATAATTTCCAAGTGCATAAACTTTGAAAATGTTTTGCATACTGTAGAACATATTCCACAGTATGCCTTAAAATTGTTTGCTGATTCTCTGTCACAAACGCATAGAAAAATAACACTACTGGCTAAACGACACTAATTGCTAAATCAACACTGACTATTGCTCTGAAGAACACGAATCCTATCTTTAGTGTGAAGATCAAAAGAATCCCTGTCTGAATGAAATAATATTACTGTTACTCATTATATTACTAGTCCATACTATTAAAAATGTTCTTTATATAGTCCATTTCCTTCCCTTCACATCAAGTACAGAAACTATTTTCGCTTTATTTGTTTACAATTTATTGCCATAGTGTACAATTTTTTTCACTATTTTCCAGCAGTAAACAATTTCTTATTTTACAATGTTTTATTTCCTGACCTACGATTCCTACAGTCTGGCGAGCAGTGGCAGCCAAACCCATGCGAGTTGTGCGCTTGTCAGGCTGGGCGCGTGGAGTGTCACGTGACACGATGCCCCGCCCTCGACTGTCCTCCGGACCAGGAACCTCAGAAGCAAGACGGTGCCTGCTGTGCCACCTGTGCTCCAAAAGAAGGTTACATTCATTTATTGATGCTAGAAAATTTGTAAAGAATTGATCTGATTATGTGCCTGCTTCTTGTTACATTTTATTTCGTTCATGTTGAGTGTTTTTATATTTTTTCTCCCTGTCTGAACACTTGCTGGATAGCATTTTTTCCGATGCTGTTAGTGGGTTAAATTAGTCAATACACTTCCTCACAGATTTATCTTTTTGTAACTGCACGAAATTAATTCTGACCATGATATAGATCTTCTGTTTTCCGACCATAATGTAGGCTGGTGCATCCTTCCTAATGGGGACCGCAAGCCGTCCGGTGCGGTGTGGCCAGGGCCGTCATGCCCTGAGGTGTGTCAGTGCCTTGGTGGGACGGTGACGTGTTCCAGTGCCGTCTGCCCGGCCCTTGTGTGTGGGCACGGCCAGAAGCTCGTCGAGTCTCCTGAAGGACGCTGCTGTCCTGACTGCCAGAGGGACACTGGCTTGTGCTTTACTGATGGTCACGTCAAAAAGGTAAAGTAAAAAGAGTTTTGTTGATTTGATGGAAACTTTTTATCGAAGATTTCAAAAGCAGCATACTGAAGTTTGCATGCTTTGCAATTCCGAACATCGTGGGCTTTGAGATAACTTAGACTTAGAGGGATTAGCAAAATAATAATGTAATATTAAAACTAAATTGAAAATAAATTTACAAAGTTATATGAAATAATTTAAAATTATCACTAAGAAAAGTTTTGACTATGTTAATATCAAACTGAACAAGAAATATATTACTGGCAAATTATTTTAAGGCTAGATTATTATCATTTCGTATAACATCGCGAGAAGTAAATTTATAAGCGAAAAAATTAGCCGTCTGAATTTCTAAAAAAATACACTTAAAAACACTATGAATGTAAATTAAAGTAAAAAATATTTTTAATCAGAGTGGTGAGGTGTGGTCTTCGGGCTGCAAGTTGTGCAGCTGTGAAGACGGTGTCATCACTTGCTACGCTCCGGAGTGTCCGGCGTGCAGTCCAGGCTACACTCCCTTCTACCGCAGCCCTAACACGTCGACCACTCCCCACACTGCTGTGACCTCCACCAGTCCAGAAGACGATGCTTCTTTCTGCTGTCCCGTCTGTGAACGCGTGTCTTGTTCCGCCAATTGCATCGCGTGCGAGGACTCCTTGGACCATCTTCAGGTAAACTTCTCAACCAGTAACCCTTATTTCAATTTACAGTTATGGCAGACGCAGCGTCAGAAAATTATTATGAATAATACCTTAAGATAAATATATAATAATAATCAAAATATTAACAAGAGGCGGTCAGATCAAATTCTCGTTGATCTGAAGGGATCTCCTTCGGTTGGAGGAGTACATCTACTGGGAAATCTGTACGTCTTTTTACTGTTTGTAGATACATAAAATTATCCTAGAGCATTATTATAATTTCGATAATTCAGTTTGTATTCAAATGGCTTAACTTATTTATTAGCAAGGTGCACTTAGGTGCTTCTAGATGTGCTCTTACTAGCAGGTAAATTTGAGTACCAGTTCTGTTGTTGAACGTCAAAACGGTTATGTAGTCATGAAAACTTTGAAATTCAAATATAGGAGGTTGGAGCGAAGTAGTGACGGTGTTGACAACGTTAAGGTTTGAGCTATGCCGCTAACTGATTATCTGCTAATCTAATTAGTATTACGTGAAACCAAAACAAGCGTTTCGAAGTGTAATTTCATTATAATCGAAAGAATGAGTATATAATCTTCATATATTAAAATTACGTGAAAATCAAGTTTAAACAAAACTGACTTACATTTTAATGTCCATTACGGGATAGAGCCATTTAACTTAGAAGATTAGTGGAACTGAAAGTAAAGGCACCCGTAAATAAATAGTGATTAATCAAACGTTTGCACTACAAATAAATACATTCATAAATACACAGTAAATAATGAAAATAGTACTAAGGAGAGACCTATAAACTGAACGCTAAAGGAACGCTTTGTACTAAGATAAACTACAAAAAATAATTTATACAGTAGCATGAGCACTACTTTTTCTACGATCGCATTTGATCTCTTTTTCTGGCCGAGGAAGTTTTCAAACGATCATGTAAAAGTGCACACGATACCAGAATACCGGGATACACTGATGGCTCTTGACCGCATACAGTCGAAATTGTTCCATTGGTTCAGATATAATCAATCGACGTCTCGCTAATAAGCCAATGAATGTAAATGTGTAACTCTTTTATATTGTTACATTTTAAGTTTTAATGTCAGAAATAAACAATTTATGGATCCTCTAATAAAGGTATTTGTCTAAGTTTATCTACAATTGGTTTATCAATGGAAACATCGAATTTTTATTAATTCTACTGGTATTGTTAAATTTATTTTTGATGTGCCAGTCACCCCCTGGCTTCCACCTGACCGTGCTACCTGCAAGCTCTGCGCTACGAACCCCACGTAGGGGACAGTCTGTTCCCGCCTGCACGGCCTGTAGCACAGGCTACAAGCTGCAGGATGGAGCCTGCACCAAGCGATGTGACGGCGACAGGTTCCAGAGGGACGGCAAATGTATCAAGTGTCATGCTTCTTGTCTCACCTGCTCTGAAGAAACCAAGTTTCAGTGCACCAAGTCAGTTGCGTATTGTTTACAATTTAAATAGACATTGGACATTTATTCCAATGCTCAATTTTTAAAGGAGTACAGTACTGAGATTATGGTACGTCAGAAACTATTGTCAATCAATATTTCCTTAATGCTTCAGTTGCATTTTCATATTCTGCTCCGTTGACACCGGATTTATTTCGATTATTTCTATCGTCCACGCTGTTAGTTAAATCTAGATTTCTTTTGCCTTCTGATGATCATTTTCAATGGCTTATGCTTATATCCTCGACGAACTATCACTATTATCAGTAACTATCCTCCGGAGTGAACTGCAACGTAGTCCTTCTACCAACATAACAAAGAGTCTTCACTGTCGAAAGTAACATTCATTCACTCAAATTCGTTTTTCACGTATCCAGATGCCCGGCCGGTCGTTTCCTTTTTGAAGGCGAATGCCTGGCAAGCTGTCCTCAGTCGCACCACGCCTCCGAGTCCTCGCGCAGCTGCGTGCCGTGCGACGCCTCGTGCGGGTCGTGTCACGGTGACGGTCCCAACAGCTGTGACGGCTGCGCTCGCGGTCTCGTCCTCCTGAAGAACTCTTGTGTGGCGCGGTGCCCGGAGGCACATGTAGTCCGGTTAGTACTTGACTCACTAGGGCATGGGAGTGGGGGTTCTGAGTGTCCTTAGGATGAATATGTAAGCTAATGGGAGTTCAAGATAACAGTTCTGTTTACAATTTATTGATCTCTAATGGAAACTCCTTCATACCGGTATTAGAGTTCTGAGAATACAATGTATATTGTGCGCATTAACGTATACGCATTAATGCCTCTCGCACTTCAGGGCTGGCAAGTGCACGTCGTGCTCGTCGTCTTGCCTAACGTGTGGACTGCAGGAGGAGTGCCTGGCTTGTGCACCTCCGCTGATGTTACAGGAAGGCCGCTGCCTGCAACACTGTCATCCCAGCTACTACTCATCTCCGGACAAAACTGAATGTCTTAGTAGGTCTCTAGGATAAAAACCCATATATTGTGCATCTTATTGATTCATTTATGCTTATACGAAGGAGGAATCAACTACATTTCATGTCCCAGCCATTAGTTTTATTCAGGGACTCGTGTTTAATCGAAAAACCTCTGCTACAATGATTGAATTATATTTTTATATACGGGTCTTAATACTTGTCACATTATTCTTTATTGTCTTGTACGGTGCGTGAAATAACGCACACATAAACTAATTGTATCAACTTAATCCGCTAATAAATCCAGGCACGTTTGTGAAAAGCGTTTTTCAACAACCAATTCACATCATCAATCATCTCCTCAGCATACCAAGATTTTATGCATCCCCCAGAATGCCACCCTCACTGCGCCAGCTGCTCTGGTCCTGGCATCTCTTCCTGCACCAGCTGTGCCCCGCATATGCACTTGCACGAGGCGTCATGCTTCGTCACGTGCCCTGCAGGCTCCTACGAGCAGGGCGGCACCTGCCACCCATGCCACGTCTCTTGCTTCGAGTGTCGGGGACCCGACGCCCATCAGTCAGTATCTAGCGAGTCGGATGGTAGCATGGATACTATTATGGTGTCGGGTTTTCCTAAATTAGCAATTTCGATCTCGTGATGTACAATGATGTACAATGATGAATGGTACCAAGTATGTACAATGTACATACCAAAAGCATGTACAATGATGAATGGTACGTTACCGTGATACAAGAAAGGTGTTACGTTATAGGAAATGAATAGAATGTTGAAACGGCTGGTAAGTCGAGCAAGAAAGTGAACCAAACGGTCTCGTTCGTCAACATGTTCTTTAACATCAGTAATATAAGTAATGATAACATTGAAACGAACATTACAAACTAACCACTAAAACGTAAATTATTCATGACTTATATGATTTGAGAAAGTTGCCGACACAGTTGTAATTATAATAATTAAGTTTTACATACAAAAATTGATTTTGGTAAAGTACGTAACTAATAGAGAAACAAGTTAAAAGACGGCCCAACTCATATACATGGCCAGTTTTGGTTTTCATACGCTTATATCGTAAAATTTTCAAGAAATTGTCGCCATTGAACCACTATACCTTATCACTCATCACAATCACCAGTAACCGGCTATTGAATCGAGTGTTCCCGCGTTCACTTCGCAGCTGCACGTCTTGCTCCAGCGCCCTGGTGCTGGTGCTGGAGGACGACTCCAGTGAGGGCCGCTGTGTCTCTAGCTGTCCCCGCAACTTCGTTACTCATGACAACATTTGTTTCGGTTAGTCTCAGGCATCAATAATACTATCTTGTTCTCAACGAAGAAAGTTATTGATCGATTTCCTACAGAAAAATTAAATTTTCTTTCTCTCTTCTTTACAGTAGGAATCAATTGCGATTTAGGTGAATATTTTGTTTGGGCATCAAAGTTAAAATTCGCTTAAGAGGGAAAAGTTAGTTTGATTTCCGAATTATTTAATTTGTGTAAATTCTGAACGGATGGAAAAATTTGTTTGTGTTTGCTATATTTAAATCATTATGATTGCAGTTTTGCCGAGTTTAAAATCGGCCAATCCAATCGCTAATTCATATGTAAGATTCAACTAAATCTAAATATTACAGTTACGAATGCTCCTACTTTACAAAATAGTTAGGTGAGATGAACACTCATCATAATTTAAGATCTCATGATTAGTTTCTCGCGATAATTGCGCAGTGTGCATGTATTAGCGAGAGTCTCTAAACCCTATTTCACCTACCACGGTGGCATGACTGTGCATGGAGGGAGCTCGTGTCAATATATTAGTCGTTAAAATGTCTTTGTCATCGCAGGGTCCAATTCGTGCTCGAACTACTCGAGCTCCTTGCCTTACGAGTGTCAGGAGTGCGCGCCGGGCTGGGTGATGCTTGGTGACGCCTGCGTCAGCGAGTGCCCACCAGGCTATCATGAGAAGGAGGGAGCTTGTCTGGGTAAGTGTTTTAATAAGTTTTATTACCATTGAGTTCAGCTTTATATCCCGTGTTGATCATTACTAGATCCCATGTTGATCATTGCTCATCCATGCTATATTTTTCTACTTTTAATGCGCCATGTTTATCGTTGCTTTCATTGCAACATCTTTTACTTGTGCAGACATGATTTTTTTATACCTTCAACTAGCAAGTGTTTCAAGAGCAACCTTATGATACATGGGTTTCGTAGTTATTTTCCACATATTTTGAGTCTTTAAATAATAATACAGATGGCAATATTTTTAAAGTTTCTTTAAAGACATCCTTTTAATGTAGGTATCACGATTTAACTACTTCTTTTGAATTTTTTCAATTTGAAATTTATACATCCTATATCCACTGTTCATGATAATATGAATGCCACATATATCACATTGTGGCATTATTCATGTTGAAATGTTATAGCGTTGATACTTGAGTTTAATTTACGCCACTACCGTATTACCCTATAAAATATTATAGGATCGCGAAAAACTCAACTTATGCTACTATATAACTATAACTATAACTTATAACTACTATATAACTATAACTATAACTTGTGCTACTTATGCTTAACTATGTATTTAACTACTTTCAGAAAGCTACTCGAATCGTACAATTCTTTTTTAGACTAAAACTAATTCAGTAACACATGGAGTTGACTGAATGTCATATGCTTAACATGGTACTTCCCTCAGCTTGCGACGCCCGCTGCGCGACGTGTTCCGGTGACGGCCGGTATGCATGCACCGCTTGTCCGCCGCTCGCGACGATCTTCCGACGACCGTCCGACCCGACAGCCACGACGTGCCTCACCAAATGCCGCGAGCGCCACTACCTCGCTCCTGATCTCACCTGCCTTCGTCAGTAGTTACTGCTCTCACCAATAAGTTTTCATATATATGCAGTTCAAGTTATATTTGAAAATTCTATAATTGACTTTTCTGTTTGAATTAAATTGTCGTCCAAGCTGTGAGAGTGTCCAGGAATATCAATGGAAGGCTTTAAATAATTTCAATTGTTTCACTGTCTGTCTCATTTAATAATGGACGGAAAACTCTGTGGATGAAGATATCACTTCAATTCATAGGTTGGGAATAAGCAAAGGATCGGAGGATTATTACAGTCGTGTATAGAAATAGAGTATGGCTGTGACTTCACAATTCTTCTTATTAGCAAATAGTAAAATATGCATTAGTAACAACTTCTGTAATATAGCAGACGACACAACTAGGCCACGTTCTCAGTGTAAATTTTAAAATGCTATTGAATTTGTTTGAATAAATCAATATTTATCCGAGCACAGAGATGCGACTAATTCAAATGAAATTAACGATCCACAGCTTGTCACTCGAGCTGCGACGCTTGCGTAGCTTCCGTCGCCTCCCTCTCGCCGCACTCGACGCCCTCCTCTCGATGCGTCGAGTGCAAGGACAACCGTTCGCTGCTGCAGGACGACCATTGTGTCCAGCGCTGCTCGCCAGGTTTCTATGAGAGCTCCCTGGGTTACCAGCAAAATTCTGTTGCGTCTGACGTTGGCTTCGTTTACGCTTCTCGCGGTACCTGCGAGCGCTGCCACTTCACTTGCGAGGAATGCGATGGACCTGGACCTTTCCGGTGCACCAAGTGCAAACCGGGCCTCCATCTTACGATGCACGTTAGTACCCATCTCGTGATTTACTAATAATTTCATAGGAATGATTGGATTAGTATTAGTAATTGATATTAGTAATTGATAAAAAATACATATTTTGAATTTTCTCGCTCGTTAGCCTCAATTTTTTATTAAAGGGAAAAATTCTATGCTGTTTGTGCTGATTAGTTACCCCCAGTCATTCGTTCAGCTGTGGGTTCTGATCCATTTCTTTAAACAATTGAACATATTCTACTAATAAACGCATGTCTAATTATTGACTGTAGAATTTCACAACTATGCTTTTCCACCCCACCGACAATTCTGTCGGCAGAACTCGTGTTCGGAAGAAGGTTGCGACGTCGGTTTCTTCAAGTCTTCGGATGGTACCTGCGAGCAATGCTCAGCCAGCTGCCTCGGTTGCGTGGGGGACTCGACTTCTTGCATCTCCTGCAAGCGCGGCAAATTCTTCCTGCAAGGACAATGTGTCTTAAACTGCGGGGTTAAATACTACCTAAACAATACCGTCACGGTGCCCCTTGAGAACGCCCCTTATTATACCGCGTCTGAAGGCGTGTGCGAAGAATGTCACTACTCCTGCAGCGGGTGCCTCGGACCCAGCCCTAGGGACTGCCTTGAGTGCGCCCCAGGAAGCCTTAGAGAAGACAACACCTGCGTCAGGTCCTGCTCGCCCGGTCAGTAAATATTCTTTATTTCAATTTTGAAACCAGTTTCGAGTCATTTAGTTTTCATGGGAGCGGGAAAGCCTTGACAATCTCACTTACGCTTGATCTTGATTGCTGAGTCGGTATTTCCAATTCGCTGCATGCATTCCGACCGATGAAAATCACAACATTTATTTTCAACTTCCATTGCTTACTTAGACATTTATTTGGTACATGCTCCCTAGTCTACCAGTCCTGTTGCTGGGCAGTACTATTGTACTATGTCCACTAGAGCAAGTTCAGTATAAGCCCGCATTTGGGTTCCATGTGTAAGCCACTTCGGTGCCCACGCTTATTGAAATACAAGACATTGATGGCTTTATTCTCTCCTGGACCTGCAGAATAGAGATTAAGCAGCTGTCTTCTCTAATATTGTCTTCACATATGTAAGCTTCATTGCTTGTCTATTTTTAAGTTTTAAATATATAATGCGAGGACCCGCCACCATATTAGTTTTACGTCGCGCATGCTGCACCTGCATGTACGAGTGATGCAAATGCCTACTTAGTCATATTCTCAGCCTTTCAACCAAATCGATTGCGTGATTACAAATTCTTATTTTTTCCTGGCATTTGATTATTATTCTTATATGTCATCTTGGCAGGCTTTTACGCGTCTCCGGAGACAAGACAGTGCGTGCGCTGTCCATCAGGCTGTCGTCAGTGCATCAGGGGTGACACTGCTGACACCGTCGTATGCCACTCTTGCCTGCCTCCCTACCTTCTCTCCGACGGCCGCTGCCTTACAGACTGCCCGGACGGCACCACTGTCAACCTCTGGGACCAAGCTTGTGCTAGTGAGGCATTTAAATAGTTACCTTCTTTAAACATTTAACTAGTATATATTTATAAGTCAAATAATATCGGAGAAAACTTTTAATATCGTAAGCAACTGTATTTAATAAGTGTAATGAGAAAATTTTCGTTACTGTTGGGGTTTTTACTCGTTGAGTGCGATACCACCCACCGGCGGGTTGCAGGGTCTTTTTTCCCGGATAAATTTCGCACGTTATTTTTTTTCATTTGTGTAGGAAGGCAATACTTTATGATGGCTGTACTTATTAAATTTCGAATATTACAGAGTACAGGAACATTGAATTTTTGCACCGGAAGATACAAATATTCTAGTTAATATTGAATTATTGCATTAAAAGCCGCTGTCCGCTGTTTTTTTTTTTTTTTGTCCGCTGACTTAGCCGGTTTTAGGCCATCTGCCAACCCTGGTGGGTTGGTTCGTATCGCACTCACCATGTTGAATTCATTTATTCATTTATGGTATCAATTGTTACGGTGCGCATTTTTCTTGCAACTTCCTTTCCATTCATTTTGACTAAGTAATAAACCTCCGAGAATAACTTGATATTGTAATTGCATTTTCTGTGAAATTTATGCACGATTTAATGTTTTCAGGATGCACTGAAAACTGCCTGATGTGTTCTGAATACAAGTGCCTGGAATGCGAGGAGTCGTACTTCGTACAGAACGGTTTGTGTGTCATGGCCTGTAGTGAGAACTACCACGTCATCGCGCGCAACGTGTCAACATGCGCAAGTAACGTTTATCAGCCCATCATGAACTTGTTGAGTCCGTTGGTCGTTGAATATGGAGGTCCTCGAGTCTTCAATTCATCAGTTATCCACATATTTGATCGAGACACTGACGAGGAAGATTTAATTATTACTGTAAAAGCTGAACCGGCAAATGGATATTTATACAGAGTAGGCAAAGGTATCCACAGTGTTCTGCACAACGATTCGAAGTTCTCAGCAAAGGATTTGAGAGAAGGTCGTATAATATTTCAGCATCAAAGAGGTTCATCTTTTTATGGAGAGATGACTTTAGAACTTTACGATGGTAAGTTCACGACGAACCCAACAATTGTATCTATCAACGTTGTGTCTTCTTACAAACCTCATGTGGTGGTCAATGAACCGCTGATTGTACGACGTGGAGGAAAAGCCACTGTCACCAAAGATATTTTGCGTCTCATAGATCAGGACAGCCCAGAAGCCGTTAATGTCCGTGTTCGGGATGGTCCTGAATATGGAAGACTCACTATCGACGACGAAGACCTTGCTCTATTCAGCCTTGAGGAATTGTCTAACAATGCAGTGATCTACATAAATAGCGAGCCAAGTGTAAAGTCCGTTCCGGTAGTTAGCGATCAAGTCTTGCTACAAGCCAACGATGGCCATAATGTCGTTAACTTTAGACTTCATATTCTTTTCGTCGATCAGAACAGGCCAGCTCCTATCATGATTACTAATAAAGGAATAACAATCGCCAAGGGGCAACGCAAGCAAATCACTCCAGACGTTCTTCGAGTGCGTGACGTAGATTCCAGGGACGAAACTTTGATCTACAGCGTTGTCCCTGCCGCCTCCGGCGAACGCGCTACTGGTGAGACTCGGCCAATTATATGCTCATGTTTCTCATTATAACCAGCTTTTCATTTTGGTGAAAGGGAATCAATCATCGTTTAGAATTTGACTAAGTCATATACGAATTTCTTGTATTTAGCGTAAAGTCATTGACAGGATTCATGTCTGCCTCTTAAATATTCTTTCTTCTGATCATACCCAGGTGAGTTTGTGTTGGTGATTCCTCTTCCTCCGGTGGCCGCTGGATTCTATAACGACGGTTGGATCCAAATGGACGAGTCGCATTTATTGCGCCCAACCATGAGCTTCTCCCAACGTGACTTGAACGAAGGCAGAGTTTGGTATGTAACTTCTGACACAAAAAATGTCAAAGTCGAACCCACGAAAGGATACGCCTATCCTGACTCCTCGGACCGACGCGGCGCACATTATGAATATGGTTCTGGTTTAGAAGCGTCAACGGACTCGGCGTACTCTGAAGTTATTTTGTTCTCAGTTTCCGACTCCTCTGAGCCTCCGAATGTATTGCAAGACCAAACCTTCGTGGTGCACATCGAGGAGCCCGCCGCCGCTCTGGTCGTCAATGACACCAAAAAAGAAAATGACCTTCAATTTGAGGCGAGTTTTTCTACACGGTATTTCTTCTCTAAGAATTTCATTGTCGGATAGAAAACTTTTTCCCGGTAGTCATCGCTGAAATGTTCATTAATACTTTGATGAATGAGCTTGGTGTTTGGAGTCAGTAATTTAATTCTGCGACTCATACGAATTGAATAAAATTTTATTTAAGAAATTTTTGCCATTGATTCTCAGTTTACGTACAGATTAATTATGCGTCAAATTATTCTGGTAACCTAAGAACAAGTTTCTATTATTTGATTATGATTGGAGAGTAGAATGTGATAATTTAGTAAGAAAATTAACGTTTATATTCGTATATCTCGAATATTTTGGCCCTGAAAGAATTAGCAGTCACTCGATCTGGACGTCATGATCAGAGTAATTAAAATATGACATGAACAGGATAGTAAAATAGATCAAGTGCTATTTTAAAATTAATGAAACAATTCCTTGTTATTCATTAGTACTTATTTTCAATAGGTTTACGAGGGCCAAGCTCTAACCTTTACTTCGGCCGAACTGAATTTTTACCCTGGCTCGACGGTGTCCAAGCATCAAATCCTGTACTCCATCACGAGGCCGCTGGGGCCTGATGAAGGCGTTCTCTTCCACATCGACTCCCCGGGCCTTGAACTCCGAGAATTCACACAATTCGACGTGGACAGTCTTAAGATTATTTACCTGCCGCCTTTCGCGAGTATCGGACCTTCTGAGAAAGTGTACAGCTTCAAATTCAAAGGTACGACTGCTTGCATGTTTTGTGAATAAAAACGTTATTTTCCGAATACATAAATGTTATTTAATGAATATCAAGAATTGGAGAATTGGTAAATGTTCTTATTTTAATGTGTCGCTTATTTACACACCTAACTATGTATAATTATCGCCATTGTAATGGCTTTTGGATTCTAATTTCTGTCCTCGCTTGTCAGTTTCAGACGGTTCTGCAGGCAACGACTTAGCAGGTCGTCCGGAGCACAAGATCAACATCCGCGTTATTCCTAAAGTTGCGGAGGAAATTTCTTTTGCCGAACCTGATCCCACTCTGCTCGTTGCTGCTGTTAGTACACTTTTTTTTGCTCGTATTTTGAGTATTTCAATCGAATTGAGGTATTGTGGCCAAATTAGAGAAACTGCTTTTCATTCTATATTTTTCCTTGGCAACTCTAGATCCGAATTATTTTCCGTGCTGCAATAATTCTGTAGGGCTTCTCAAGAGAAGCGGTCATGTCTGAACATTTGCCAGAAATTGGTATCCAATAAAGCAAGAAATTTTTATGAACATGAAGTCCACTAATGAGAATCATTATGCTCGCGCTTCTATAAAGACTTCAATTGCGTCTTGACCAAACATATATTCTATGTGACTATATTAAAACATTCCAACCATTCAGTTCGTTCTCAACGAACGAAGGCAAAGCAAATATGACGGATATTACCCGAAACAAATGTCAATACCTAGAAAACGTTTGTTTCGAGTGATCTATTAAAGGTCCTCAAAAGTAGCGGCCAATAGTTCTAGATTTCGTTATATCGTAAGTGCGAGAATATATCCCAGAAATATTTGTGTAAATGGCAAATTTCTGTCATCTTGACAGCACGGCAGCGTGGAGCTCGGTCCCAGCGTGTTCCAGCTGGCAGACGACGGCGTGGACGAGCGGGTGTTCTTCGTGCTGCAGGAACCGCCTCAGCACGGCCGCCTCGTCATCACGCCCTTCACCAGCGGCGGGTCGTTGGCTGATGTTCCCTTCACTAAGGGTTCGAATAAATTAGATTTAACATGTTCCATCAAAATTAGAACATATCAGATATTTTAACATTGATATTTTTGTTGGTGCTTATCTGTTTTCAACATAATGAGTATTAG
The DNA here is from genome assembly GCF_000764305.2 of Hyalella azteca. Lineage (NCBI taxonomy): Eukaryota > Metazoa > Arthropoda > Malacostraca > Amphipoda > Hyalellidae > Hyalella > Hyalella azteca. The sequence goes on along the minus strand of NW_025930523.1, from coordinate 63,562 downwards.
TTTGTTATCAATGTATAGATATCAAGTTTAACTCTTTTTATTTGGAAATTCTTATTACAAAGCAATGTTTGGGATATTTTTTGTTTGCTTTTCTGAAGAATGAAACCATTATTGTGTTCGTGTATTCTGTATTGTATTATTTTTGAAACCTTTATTGTCTTCGAGTTGCCGAATCCTTCTTTATAAACATATTAGGGAACATGTGACATCAGAAGACGAAAAAATAACTTCTAAGTGTTTTACACTAAAGGTTTTAATACTTGGCAAAAAGGCTTTATGTCTGAATTTTTAAAGCCAGCGGTTCCGTAAGTATTCCCTTAACTCGTTCATTTCTTCCATCTGAACATGAGCTCTTACCGTTTTCTACGTTTATTTGTTCTTTTTTCTGTATTTTCATGCGATTATCTCTTTTGTTTTTTAAATTTTCAATACTTTTATTTCTAAAATATTTTTTTTTTATTGTGAAAGATTTCTTTCATTAAATTATTGGTTTCCCTTTTATTGTAGAGGTCAGCTTGACAATGGCGGATGTTAGAAATTCCCGGATTCGCTACCAGCATTCCGGCTCCGACTCTATCAGCGATACGGCGACTCTGCTGGCCCTCGGACAGGCTTCAGAGGCCGTTAAGAAAATCAGTTTCTTTGTTGAACAGGAGGACAACCTCACACCTGAGCCTTCACCATCAGCCTCCTTCGCCATCCAAGTTGAAGAAGGTAAAGCTGTTTACCTAGTTAACGGGCGTTACGCCGATAGTGTCTATGGTTTAGCACTTATATTGAATTATATAAAGCTAAATATAATTAAATACATATTTTAGTAATGCCAATATAGCTTTATTTCCCAATCAAATGCCATTGATCAGAATTCAAGCCCATAGACTCTATATAAATGGTCACTGAGTTCTTTAATAATAATTTCTGTTTTAAGTTTTCATTGTGATTTGGAATCTCAAAATGTCTTAGCCAGATACTCTCACTAATATTATTAATCGAAACTTTTCCATTAATCTTATTCGTACAATACCTTCATTATCCATTTTATTATCTTCTCCTTTACCCTTGTTTATTTCCTTGTTTATAATGGAAATAAAAAAGGGTAAAGGAGAAGATAATAAAATGGATAATGAAGGTATTGTACGAATAAGATTAATGGAAAAGTTTCGATTAATAATATTAGTGAGAGTATCTGGCTAAGACATTTTGAGATTCCAAATCACAATGAAAACTTAAAACAGAAATTATTATTAATTTAAAAGTGCTATTGCTGCAGATCTGGAGGAGTTTATGGTCCTTAATAAGGATAATTTCTGACCTTTGGGATATCGTCATATCGAATTAGATCTCGAAATTTCTGAGCTCTGTCTTGAAACTTGACGATCTTTATTCACAACTCGGACCACACAGGCTCCTCGACGATGGTGTCTCCATCAGTGATCTACTACAACGATCTTCACTCGAGTCACCCTGAACTCGTTTACACCCTAGCCTCTGTCCCCCGTCATGGCTCCCTCATGCTTGCATACCCCGGACAAACGTCGCGCACCCTAAATGTCACCCACAAGTTCACACAGCAGGACATCATGGAAGGCAAACTTATCTTCTCCGCCGACGTTGACATTGGGCCGAGAGAGGTTCATGATGTCGTTATTTTCAACGTCACGGACCCCAGTAATAACGTCCTCCGGGACCAGGTCTGTAACGCTGGCTAATGCAAGTTATTGTAATAATTTTATAATTGAATACGATTCGCTTGGAAATTATTTACTGTGCTTCTATGTTACCAAAAGCGAATAATACGAAATATTTGTGATGAAATTGGCTTCAGAGAGCCTCTTATTTTATCACACGGAGATATTTTGTTGTTGATCTCAACTACGCAGCAAGAATACTTCATGAAAAATCCCGTCAAAATTTTAATAATTTGGTCGAAAGTACAATATTCAACTTCAGTATACAGTACAATAAAATAAAAAAATAAATAAAAATACGCTTATAAAAAGTATATGTCGTAATAAAAACTGATCCACTTCCGCCAACAGAAGTTCAACATTACGGTTCTGCCTGTGGACAACCAACCTCCTGAAATGTCGCTCGGTGACATCGGTGAATTGGCAGTGCCTGAAGGCGGAGTTGTGACGCTGCCCCTGGGGCTCCTGAGGGTGCGAGATGCCGACACCCCGTCATCCAAACTCAGGGTGATGCTTGTGGTGCCTCCTGTCTATGGCTACATCAGTCACGACGCAAAGGGTTTGTGATTGTTGCCAGTGTCTACTCGCTCGTTCAATGTAATCAGTTTAAATTCTAAATATGATTATATCATTTGCCCTACGCGATTGTTTTTTAACGCTTCGATTTATTAACATTATATAGAAATTACCACTGATCGATAAAATCTTTCATTGACATTGTGACGCATTATTGATATTCCTGTATGATAATGAATAACGTTGTTCATGAATTTCGTGTTTCTCTCGTTGTAATTAAACTTCATAGGTGTCTTTGTTTTCTTCATTCCAATCGTGTTTGTTTCGAAAATTTCTTCTTTGGGGGAAACTATTAAGTCTCATCCATGGGAATCAATTCATTTGTTTTCACATCCTTTCGTTGCAGGAGGGCCGGAAACGGGAATATCTCAGTTCCCTCTGTCGGCGCTGAGCGACGGTAGCCTCTTCTACCGGCAATCGCAACACCTGCATCAGGAGCCGCGCCGCGACGCTATAATTTTCTTCGTGACAGATGGACTACGAAACACTCAGAGCTTCCGCATGAACATCTCCATCACCGTAAGTTGTTATGCTGCATGCGGCAACTTATGAGCATCTATTTCACCGTGAGTATTGTGGCCGTACACTGCCTTATGATCTTCTCCATCACCGTAAGCGGCTGTGGCCGTACGCTGACGTACGAACATCTCAATCAATGTAAGTTGCAGAGACCCTAAGTTGCCGAATGAAATTCCCCGTCACTGTAAGTTTGTGCGGCATATGTTGCCGTAAAGACTTCTCCAAAATGCAAGTAATGCAAGTTGTTGTGGCCGTAAGCTGGCATCTGAACATCTCCATCACCATAAGTTGCTTTGACATATCACTGCCGGCTGCACGTTGCCCTCATTTAAAAATTGTTACACTCTTACGAGTGACTGGGATAAGCCTCCACACAAGAAACGTTACATGTATTGCAATTCCAACCACGTATGATACTCATGGCCGACAGTAGCGTTGAAGAATTGCCGACCGCAAGAGTAGGTAACCTAACCATTTTATTTTAGGATTTAAACGATATTGTACAAGTATGAAAATTGCTTATTCCTCTTGCAATAGAGAAAATTTAAAGAAACTGGTCGCTGGGAATCTTCAATTCTTGCAATCTTTCTTGCGTAGCCGATTGACGACGAGCGTCCGGTGCTGGAGTTGTACAGCGTCGTCGTGCAGCGCGGTGCTGCCATCGTCCTCGGTGATACGAGCATCACGGCCACTGATGATGACACGCCGCAGAACAGCCTCAGCATCACCGTATCAAGGCTGCCGCAACACGGTTTGTGCCTGTAGATAATCAAACCATCATCGTCGATACTGCGAAAATTTAGAAGAGGGTTATCGTTTTCACTACGGTATCGTTTCAGTTGCACAGGAAGTCCTTTTGGCATGATGAGCTTATTTTCGGATATAACTCCCACCCTATTTTGTAAAAAATTGTTGAGCTTCGGAGATGGTTCATCTTATATACTATTGTGCCTCATTAACTTTACTGTTGCCATACTTTTCTCAGTGGGTGTTCTGACTTGAAAATTCGCCGATCCAAATTAAATTTTATGTTCCAAAGGGCATTGTTCGTAAGCTCCAAACCACAGAGCTTGCGAACTGTGACGGGTCCCATTTGTGGGGTTGAGTTGTCATGTAGGCAGTATTCACTGCATGCCACTTCTCTGTCTCTTGGAAACTGCTTCTTGTAAAAGTGTGTTTCTGTTCATCTGTTCCTTCTTCGCTATTCGTCTCTCCAAGCCAGTAACTCTGCCCCAGCTCACCTGCTAAAACAAATCTTAACCCTTTTCAGTGTCGGTTATATTGTAACTTTTGATGCGAGACAATTTCATAGCTCATTATTGGTAAACCTCTATAACATTTGACTTCTATTAAGAACACGAAATCAATTATTAAACCAATTTGCTCAACCCTAATCTCCCAAAATTTACCAGGTAAGCAAATACAGGCTACAGTATTCCACAATCACTGCAGCACCAATTAATTTATTCTATGGGCGATGCAGGTACGCTGTACCTGAACCAGCAGCCATCTGGGGACCTGAAAAACAGTCTGGCGCTGCAGGCTGGACAAGTAATCACTCTGGAGGACGTCTCCAGCGGCCGTCTGTTCTATGAGCACGATGGGTCCAATACTGAGAGGGACTCGCTTGAAATTAAGGTTTACTGCTCACTGTTTCTATGTACTTATTGTGATTCCAATTGTTATCTTGAATCTTTGTTAACTAATGCATCTAAATTATTTTTGACAGATAAGATAATGCGGAAAGGATTTCCGCTTGTCTAGTGGATATGTCATAAGTAGAAATAATTGTTCACTTTCACAACCGAATAATTATTAGTTATAAACCAACTTTAGTTTATCTATTCTGATAAGAAATCTAGACTTAAATATGTATTGCATACAGGTCAGTGACGGCGTCCAAGAATCTGGCGGCGAGTTAGAACTCTTGATCGAGGACGTGACGAAGCTGGAGTCATCATCGTCTGAGGTAGCGCCGAAAGTCTCGACTCCTCGTCTACTGCGAAAACAAACTCTCTCGGTGACGGAAGGCCGTTCAACCGTCATCACTAGCATGCAGCTTCTGGCAGTCGTTGACAGCCTGCCTGCTGATGGCGGATCTTCTAACGCCATTGAGTTTGTGATCAGTAAAGCGCCCCTCAGAGGTGTCCTCGAGAGGCACTTCCCGGCCACTCAAGGCTGGAGGCCTCTCAGATCTGGCGATGACTTTCTGCAGGCGCATCTCGATGACAACTTAATCCGGTGAGTGTACTAATTGCTCGTATTCTAATATTTATTTAAATTTAAAATCTTTCTACAAATTTGCGTTTGCAGATAATTAACTTGAAGTTTACTAATTACAGTATATACTCTATTACCTTTAATTTAATTTAACTTAATTTAATTTTTAAGTTTTTAAATTAATTTCATTAATCATTCTTAAGTATAAAATAAATAATTATGTTATCCACGTTAATTTTAAGATAGAATTTTCATGGATTTATTTTAAACAGTCAATATACTAAATTCGAAAAAAAATTTCCACTTGAGATAAACTTGCTTCCAATCTTCAAGCCTAGTACATTGAATAATAACCAAATCTCCAGGTTTCAAATGAAATAGATCACATTACTATTTTAATGTTGAATTATAATTCAAATAGGTACTTTAACCAACTGGAAAATTTGTCAAGATATTGTATAGAAAAATGTTGCAATCGCTTCAGGTACTCGCACAACGCGCGCAGTGGTGTAGCGCCTGACGAGTTTCTACTTGACGTGCATGTCGTTCCTGCCGACGATGCTGTGCGCGTAGAGAGTCTTTTGAACCAAAAAATTAAAATTCAAGTCTTGCCAGACGATGCATTACCTCAACCGGTATCTTTTGAGAGCCTCCTGGTGGAGGAGAACTCTAAGACGACCATCACACGAAGCAGTCTTGAGTGGCAGAAAGAGGGATCACCCAACACCGATGTTATTTACAAGGTTAGGTGGTTCATTTAAATATTTTTGTATGATCATACAATATAAATTAAAATTAAGGATTCTGCTCTGATTGTTCATACTGTTGGCATGAAGCAGCCTTGAGTAGCTTTCAGCTGCTTGTATAACCTGCATATAGAAATTAGAACTATAATTGATTCAAATATCATTGAGAATTTGGGTAAAGGAGTCACACCATGGCACCTAAATTATTTACTGCGATTTTTTTTAAGGAAACGTTAAGGATGAAAACGTTTCGCAACGAAAGCAATTTTCATGGAATATGGATCACCATCTGGGAGCTAAAAATTAAGTTGTTATTGTTCCCAGCTCATGACTGGGCCGACCAAAGGGTCCCTGGCGCTGCGGGGGGAGGCTCCAGGGGCTGTCAAGAGCTGGACTCAGCGCGACATCAACTCCGGCCGTCTGACGTACATACAGAACAGTTCTATCGAGGCTCGCGAAGATTTCATATCGTTTACTGTGACTGATGGGTGAGTTAAAATTCGAGGGCAATATTTATCTTGTCTTCTATGAATTCATTATTTGGTTCTTTGGACATATGCATTCCCGTAAATCTTGATTTAGTACGAATATTTATATCGAAATAGAATACTAGAACACGAAATTCTTTTTATTTGCTGGAAGGGCTCCATGTTGTTTTGTTAGATATGATGGGTTGTGTTCAGCCGAGTGCAGCTTCAATTCAAAGCGATAAAACCCTTCTTATCGAATGTCATGTTAAGACTTCAACAGCTCTATTATTTTATTTATTTATTATTGTTTATTCACAAACTGTAGCATACAACGCAATGCAATAGAAAGGAGCACGAAATAAAATAGCAAAAGCTTCCGAATGAATGTTCATTTGCAGGCTCCCTATTCAAATGATAATACGATAAAGATAAGAACGACAGAAAGTTTCTCAAAATGAACACATCCATTACAAAAACCTCACTATAAGCAAGCATATCTAAGGCAAAATCAGCATTGCACTGAAAAATAGAGTGTAATTGAAACAGTACGTCGAACTGCTATTAATCTTGCAAGATAATCCAAGTCCAATTAATATTTAGTATGAATAAAATTACTGAATTTAGTCTTCAAAAAGGAATTTGGAACAATCTATTTTGCAATCATCAGCAAGGCAGTTTATTAAAATATTTTACACAATTAAAACCTCAACCGTTTTTTTCAATTTCTAACCGAACCGGGGGTAAGTTAAAGCGTATAACCCTGGTATTATGGGTTAGTTGAAGAAGAGAGGCGAACGCAGATTCGAAAATGCGATCATCATGGAAAAGTTTCTTAGGGTACGCACACAGTGAAAACAGGTTGCCTGCAGCGTGCTGGTTACCTGCTCAGGCTGGCGCCTGAAACCATAGAATACAGAAGCCTATTCGTACAGGTTTTCGCTGTGAACACTTACATTATTATCCTATGTTCATTCTTGTGGCAGGTTGGAGCAGGTTGCCCGCGCAGGCAAACCTGCTTTCACTGTGTGCGTACCCCAATTCATAAATTTTAAAAGCTGGAATTTGTACATATCGTCGAGTTTAAATATTTTCGAATGCTTATGTAATAGATTATTACGCGTCAAAGAGACAATTTTGTCATCACACCTAACACGAAATGTTGTAAGCAATGATTTATTAATTAATGAGATGACACGTTCTTTTGAATTAATAGGTACACCACCATTATCAATGTGTTTGATAGTTTTGATAAAGACAATAAGTAGAAAAACGGAATATCATTTTCCGCTTCTCTACTCAATAGTATTATATCATTATTATTGTATATCAATATATCATATCATTATTATTATATATCATATTAGTATATTATATATCATATAAGCACAAATTTCTCTCTTCTTTACCAATAGAAAACACGAAACTGAGAGCCAAGTTCTGCCTATTCTCATTTCCCCGGTGGATGACCAAGACCCGATTGTTGTAGCCAGAAATCCTGTGCGTTTGTCACAAGGAACCTCGACTTTGATAACAGTGGATAACTTGGAAGCCAAGGATTTGGATACTCCTGATGACAAGATCATTTTTCGCGTGACTTCCCCTCCGACGAATGGCAGTCTCAAACTCAGCAACGGAAACCCCGAGCTGTGGCGGCGGATCACGGTAGGGAAAACATATTTAACATTCTCCCTTGAATCTTTAACCGTTAATTGAAAAATGTGAGTCAAGTTGAAGCGTTTTATAAGAATAATTTTTCTGTGATGCTTGTTGGATATGATCATAATGACTTCCAATTTTCATTTTTAACTCCTTTGTTGTATCGTTTGTCCATAGGAATTTTCCATGGACGATGTACAAGATGGTCGACTGAGTTACTTTCACGACGATACCTACACATCCTCGGACTCCTTCAAAGTGTCTGTGAGCGATACTCGTGGCCCTCTCGCCGGACCGCGCACCAACACGTCGGTGGCATTGGTGCGCATTGAGGTGCGTCTTCGGGAGGTCGTTGCTCCTGCACCAGCACCGCCGCCTTCGTCATCCGAGACGACCCTCGTCAACCAGGGTCTGACGTTCCTCGAACGCCGTCAGGATGGCCAGGTATCGCACTTTACCATCTTGTGTCCCTTCAGACGTTCCGTCGGACTTTTCTACTTCCTGCTTCTGCTGCATGCTGGTATCTTCCAAATTGATCACTTCTTTATGCTCTTTGAGGATCATTACTTGGATGATTCATAAGTGTAGTGCACTTTCGTAAAACATGAATCTGTACAAATCGGTTTCCAGTATGCAGTAAGGGGTCCGCATGTATCCTAACTTGTAGGCTTCTACCTCGCTTATTTTTGTTCATTGATCGTATTTTTTGTTATGAAGGATAACTTATTTCCCATATCAAATGACTCTGTATTTTACGTAGCGTTGAGCACTTACGGGTGTAGAGTTACATGAATGCATTTAGATTTTAGTATTTTTGGCACACCTACTACGGGTATATCTTAATGAATGCGGAACTATTTTCTCTCTAAGATCATTCCTGTTATTTTGCATTACATAATGTAAATACTTCTGTCTTTTTTAAACGTGGTTTTATTCGTTGGACTTTGAAAGTGATTCAAAGTATATATAATTCTATCGTTGCTTGATTGTTGTTACCACAAATTAAACTTCTGCATCCATGGACTCTGTAGTATTGTTACTTATGCATGAATTTTTATCTTTTATTGCATTTAAAATTAGATGAAGTCAAGCAGAAATAAAGACATAACTGCAATCATACTTCTTATTTCTCGAGTAAGTAAAAATAAAAATGGAAAAACAAAAGCTCATTATCATCACATCTTGTTCGTCTGCGAATGCTTCATATCGATTGTATTGCGGAATGAGCACTTATTTTCTGGTTGAATGAATGTAGTCAATGTGCATGCAATTTACTTCATCAATATTACAAATGTCATCAAAGGTGTTTGCATAGAAAATAGAGTACAATCGAAATCAACTTGTATGTTTTCGTTACTTTCTCTTGCACGAAATATTTGCTGTAAAATTGTAGCGGTCATGGTTTTCCGGTTTAGTATAACGGGGCGGTGGTCTAAACATACGTGTAATTAGGATTCATCATAAACTTAGTATGAAGTTCACAGCGCAATCATGAAGCAAGAGTAAATCTTCATCACTTATGCATAAATTAATACGATGAGATACATTGCATATTGTGAAATGGTCCATTGTACTACTTGCTAGTTTCTGAAAGATTGCAGGAGGCTCGGGTGTCTAATCTTTGTTGTTTTCAAACTGTAAATGTGTTTCGGGTTTCATGTCATCTTCCGTACCTGCTGGAGTGTAATTTTCTTGCTGATGTTTCTTTGCCAATAAACCTTTTTTCTTTTGCTATCTTTCATTTTGAAACCTATTGAACGACTTGAAAAATGGGACCGTATTGCATTCAATAAACAAAACAGTCCAACATCAATTCCACATTTTCACATAAAAGTACGTGTGCTTTGTCAAAATAGTTGTTTTCCTAAACGTGTGTAAAAAGCGTATATCATCATGACATCATTGATGCCGGTATTGTGCAAAATTCTCCAGAGACGATCATTTTTGACCTTGTCATGAACTCATTATATTTGCCCGTGTTCAAAAGTTGTACTTCTATCGAAACAATCCTGTCTAGAAAAGTGTACGTAATATTGAAGCCGAATAATTAGATTCGTTTATATAGAAATTTAAAACTTTTATCTTTCTTCTCTTGCAGGTAAGTCAGTCAATAACTCACAGTAATGTTATCAACTCGGATTCATTCGATTATTTGTTAACTTGTACCGCCAGTCAAGCATAAACAGCTTTACGGTAATGTTTGATTAGTATAATATTAACCAGCGATCATTTTTTATATTAGTCCAAATTTACTCGTTCAATTTGTTGACGTTAAAGGGTCGATAGATATCCAATAACAGTTCATCGTGCATTTTTCTTTGCAATCTGCAGATAGAACTATTTTGCAAAACATGTTTTTTTAGTCGAATGAGGAAAATTTACTTAGTTGCATTTGTAAAGCCATCTTTATTGTCGTCGCATCGTAAATATGCGTAATTTCACTGTAAATTTAGTAGCTTGCATCCATCGGCGTTGATAGCGAAAATCTTGAAATTAAACGCAAATAAAACTTATCGATGTGCTTGTAATTTTGTCTCGTTTAATCCACCTAAATTCATCCCTCAGGTGGCGGGGAGTCTGGATCTCTCCATGCTGAGTATTTCCCTTTCCTTGGCGCGCTTCTCTGTCACCCGTCATCCGCACTTTGGACGACTGCAGCTACGCGGTCAAAATGTGTCCAGCTTCACGCAAGGTGAGGTAACGAGTGCGTCTTCATATTTTGATAATCTGGAGGCAGTCATGGTTGTAGTCTGCGAATTTCGCGTCTGCCTTTCGCTAATTCCAAGCGAACATTGCCCCAAAAGGCAAGGCTTTACATTTTGGCAATGATATAGTGATATAAATATTTTTGATTAATTTTTTCTTAAACTGATGACAATATGCTCATCTGGTTTTGGCCTATTTTTTTAACGTTATATTTCCTGCAGATGACGTGAAGTTGGGCAAGCTGTCTTACGTACTGTTGAGCTCTACCAGAGCACCAGTTCACCGAGATAGTTTCGCCTTCACTGTGTTCGACTCGGAAGATGTGGTTAGGGATGCAGGAGAATTCCACATCAGATGGTCCTGGCTGAAATTCAACAGAAGTGCCCAAGCTGTGAGCCGCAATCAACTGAGCCCCTTGAGAGTTGTGGTCAACCGCATAGGTGACTTGACGAGAGAATCTTCAGTCGAGTGTTCTTACTTTGATGGGAGACGGCAAGTGTCGAGCACTGCCAAGTTTTCAAGTGGTCAATCGTCAGCCGACTGCTTAATTAACATCGAAAATCTATTGAGCAATGAAAAATATAAGCCATTCAAGGTAATGTTGGAGAATCCGCGTCGTTCTATCGTGTCAAATGAGAGCAACATAACTTTGTCAGTTGCTGAAGAAAACGTGCGCCAGTCAGTAATGAGTTTTAGGTCTGCTGAAATTGTGGCGACGGAAACTGATGGCAACGTGTCCATCAGCATCGTTAGGTCAGGCGATATCAGTAGATCTTCATCTGTCATGTGCATCACTGATGACGGCACAGCGATTGGGGGAAATTCTGTTTCCATGTTGGGTTATGACTACGTGCGTCGATCGCCTATAAATTCATCTGCAATTGTATTTGGTCCAGGAGAGACGGAGGGTCAGTGTGTTGTTCTGATTCTAGACGACAGAAAACATGAGCCGCGCGAATCGTTCCAGCTACTGCTCAGAGATCCATCTCAGAACTCAGTCCTGGGAGATGTATCAGTCTGTGTCATTGTCATTGATGGACCCAATGACGTCAGTGTGCTCAAGATGAAGGATAGTACGCTATTCCTCGATTCGCGCAATGAACATATCGACGTGGCGATCGAAAGGAGTGGCGTAGACTTGGATTATGCATGCAATGCCCGTTGCGAACTGATAGATCCAACCAATGATGCCGAGGAGACGGAAATCACCGACACGATTATGAAACCTGGTTCGGTGACTGGTACTTGCATCTTCGATTCTCACCATTTCAAATCGGAAGGAACGAGAGAGTACATTGTTCGATTAGTCACATCGGACAGCTGCAAAGTCTCTAGCACGGATTCTGTTACTAAAGTAATGACAATGGCCCGCAGAAACTCCGCGGTCATCCAATTCGACGAAAACTTGGCCGTGGTCAATGAACCGCAGGGTCTGATTGATATATCCCTTGTGCGCTCTGGAAATTTGAGCCATGTTGCTGAAGTAAATTGTTTCACCAGACAGAGAACTGCAGTTGCTGGTCTTGATTACGTCGATCGACCTAAAGTCAAGAACTCGACCGTTTCGTTCCCCGTTGGGGCGTCACGAGCTATATGCAGGCTTCATATCATTGATGATGACAAGTATGAGCAGAATGAAGTGTTGCTGGTCAAACTGGCACATCCCGAGAGTGACGGAATCCTCCGCGTTACTCTGGGTCCTCACAAACTGCTGCGCGTAAGGATTGAGGATCCCGAAGATCAACCAAAGATCAGTTTTGTGCAGGATACCTACACTGCTCGAGCCATCCAAGATGGCGAAAACACTTCTCGAGTGTTTGTTGAGCTCGAACGCAAAGGTGATATTTCAAAAATCTCCCGGGTTCGTGTGATCTCTAAAGACGCCACTGCAATTGCTGGTCTGCATTACGTGGCTCTTGACGACATCATTGACTTCGATGTTCAGCAGAAACGGTGAGAAATTATCGTTTTTTTAGGAATTGTCTGATTATCATTTAGGAATTGTCTGATTATCATTTAGGAATTGTCTGATTATCATTTAGGAATTGTCTGATTTTTTAGCAATAACATATTAATTCAAGATAGTTTATAATTCGATAGAGTTTTAGCTCATGGATTTAAATATCTCTTTACCTCCACTAACATTTTACATGGCAAACTATAATTCATTGAAATTTGAACCAATTCTGGGTGTCTTTGCAGAGTCAAATTCCTGGTTGAGATTAAAAAAGCTCAGTCCGACGGCGAATTGAAGTTTTACGTTATCATGAGCTCAGTGGACGGAGTTAGCGCCATCGTACCCACGTCTATAGAGAATGACAGTACCGGTAGCATTGCCGCCGCGCTCGTCATCATCCCGCGCTTGAAAAGCGGCCATGTGACGCGACTTGCGCTTCCTGCTAATCCCGTGTTGGTTTCACTGCCGCACTACGATGCAGTTTCAGAACACATCACACTAACTGTCGACGGAGCTTATCCTCTAGTGTGCGTAAGTCCATGCGAAAGTCGATACCCTCACTATCGCACTCTAAAACGGCTCTGTGATAAAATTGGCTTTGGAAGAGAAAAGAAATCTACCTTGAAGTACGAGTGGGAAGTATCAGCTCCCACCGAGGGCAAAAACTTCTCGGCGTATCAAACGCTCCTAGATTCGACCATTTTTTCTAGTGCCGACAATAAGGTCTTGGACTCTATGTTCTTCTCGCCTAATTTCTCCGTTAAATGCGTGGTGACTGTAAGGGATGAGAAAGGGCAATTAGGTGCGGCGTCACACAGCCACGCAGTCCAAATTTATTCTGGAGAAAAGAGCATTTGTCCGCGCCTTAGGTCTTTGAAGTACTCGCTGCCGGACATACAAGCCTCTATTACATACGTTAACGACTCTGATGAGTTGCACCCAAACACTATCAATATTAAGCTCAACCTCGCCCATGTGGCAGGTATGGTGCCCTTGCTTTCCACCATCCCTCTCAATAACATCCACTATCTCCTCACCGAGAAACTTGCAAGTGATCATCACGCTTGTTCTAACCTGCACGACCAAATCGCCTTCACTGAAGCCCACGATCAAGATGTCGACGAAGCTTTCCCGTATCAGTGGGACTCCGATTTGCGGAAGGTAATTAATTATTCATGAACCGTCTAGAATTAAGCCTCTCTCAAGTATTTTCGAGAGAAAAATCTAGCCTAACCTGTAATTTGTGTACTTAAATTTTGATTGGTCAACACTTGATCAGCTATTTAATTGTAATCATCTACTGATTTTAATTGTTCAACATTTATCTATCATCTATTAAAATAGCTTTTAAAATAGCTTTTTTTTAAAATAGCTTTTAGGCCCATAGAGGATTTGCAAAACATGGCTTCCGTTTTAGTTCGTTTTGTGCACAAGACTTTTAATGATACATTTGACATGCCAACCAGGCCACAGGACAACCTGAAACACGTAATGACAGTTTTTATTGTATATTTGCAAGGGTTCGAAAGTTACCATGATTTTCACCAACAGGACGGAGCCGTGTCGCTATACCGACATCTTGACGTGAAGACTTGCCGTTGGAAGTTTGAGGCTTGGTTCTCAATGAAGCAACTCGTGGATGAGTGTGGAGGCTCCATCACATCAGAATCTCAGGTGAATTAAATTATCCAACTTTTCAACCAGGTGAGGTGGACATAATGATTTATCTCAATACCCACCTTAGGGCGATGTCAGAAGAATGAACCTCGATATTGACTTTGCATCGGTCAATAGCCCTTAATGTCTCATGCTGCACGGATCATCAACACGAATTACGCTGGCAACAAACTGTTGATGAGCTCTAATGACTTTCAGATTGGGTCGAGTCAGCAAAGCTTGCTGTTTGTGACCGTCCCACTTCACGTGTCATACATGACTGCGTCAGCGCCACCTGCAGGCTGGTCGTCCGTAGACACCAGAAGAGACCTTACAATGTCTTTCTACTACGACACGCTTCTATGGAGACAGGGATTCTCTTCGCAGCCTTCCCTCTCTGCCAGAATCCAAGTGAGGGCACATCGAAATTCGAGTCAGATAGCAGTATTTCAGCTGTTCATAGGAACATTGAATCGTTATTTAAGTTAAAAGAAATTCGTAACTAAGTCATTCACCAACCAGTGAGGAAAGATATTATTACAAGAATATACAAGTGGTGTCAGCTTCGATTTGGCCTCGTTGGCCTGTCGCCGATTCTTAACCACCCGAGTGACCTTGTCAATTTTGACTAGGATTTTTTCAACCTGTTACGGGTTCCGAATTTCTAACTCTCTGCTCCCATCTTGGTGATTTTAACACTTCCGTTAATATTACTATCTATGTCACAACTTGCGTTCTAATGACAGCATACAGTGTACTGCCAATGACGCCTAAGTTTTGAATCCAACTAAGTGCATCAACTCATTGATGAGTAAAAAATTCCGCCTCAATTAACTTTATATGGCTACCATTAGTATAAATGGCTGACGATATCGTTGCTTAATAAACATGAATGTTGCACAGCTGACCCGGACGTCGCTGGATGCAGCAAACCGCCTGGTGCTCCAATTCACGACTATCAGCAAATTTCGCGGCCAGTTTGTCGTACTGCATCCGCTGCTACCAGACGCGCGCTCCGCTGTCATACCTCCAACCGAACGACCAATACGATTTGTGCTTGAGCTTCTATGGTCGTCTTCTACTTTTGATGCTGCTGAACAGGTAATTCTTAGCTCTCTATTGTCTTGATTCTACATGAAATTTTTTAGAAAGTTTTCTTAGAAATTTGCATTATTCAAACCGAGTCAAAAGGAAAAGATGCTTGGAAAATTTATCTCGAGATATAATATTCTGATGTTGATACAAGCTTCATTTGATTAAAAATTACCTGTCTTCACTTATTCTAGAAATGGCAGGCTACGAGCACAACAAGTTTGTCAGATTTTACGGGGGACTACACGGTGGAGCTGGTCCCGTGCACGGTGTCGTCAGAGCAGCACTACTCTGACGTGAACACGAGTCTCTTGTGGCAAGCTGACCAGCCATGGCCATCCGTGGCCTCCGCAGCCGCCCTAACAGACTCACCCCCCGACGACGATGCGTCATATCGCATCCCCGATATTCGTTTGACGTCGAGCTTGTCAGTAGGGCAGCCCTCGAGCGTGTTGTCAGTTTGCCGACCATTTTCCCCGACTGCGTTCCGACTTCCACTAGCTGTGAAGCCGCCACTTCGACCCGTCCCTCTCGTGTATTCGCTGGACACTCGCTTCCAGCTGTTCAAGGACGAGCAAGACTTTCTGGAAGATCCTCACAATATCGACAACCCTCAGGTGCGATGCTTATTAATTGATTGCTACAGTGTAATTGCATTCAAATAACCACCAGTGTGTGAGAACAAGCAATACTTGTTTTAAAAAAGCTAATAATGATTCAACAAATTATGAAAGTTGAGTGGCATATGAGGAATATTCTCTAATATTATTCTTTTGGGTATAATTATCATGTCAAGCGAGCTGATATGACTGCATTCCATCACACAGTACTCGCCTATTCTTGTGGTAATTATGTGATAAGTTAATGTAATGTGCTAAGCTCATGAAAAATCATAGATCAGTTCATAATACTTTGGATTTTGTTAATATTACGCAACTTTTTTACAAGCCGTGACTTAGCACTCGACGCAATTTATCGTCTGCTTCGATGCAGATTTTTCATAAAGCAACGTATTTTACATACTTTTGCTAACCACACAATTTTGCTCTCGACTCACCTTTGCTCACGACGTACCTTTGCTCACGACGCACCTTAAATCGCGACGCACCTTTACTCACGACACACCATTGCTCACGACACGCCTTTGCTCGCGACACACCTTTGCTCACGACACGCCTTTGCTCACGACACGCCTTTGCTCACGACACACCTTTGCTCACGACACACCTTTGCTCACGACACACCTTTGCTCACGACACACCTTTGCTCACGACACACCTTTGCTCACGACACACCTTTGCTCACGACACACCTTTGCTCACGACNTGCTCACGACACACCTTTGCTCACGACACACCTTTGCTCACGACACACCTTTGCTCACGACACACCTTTGCTCACGACACAGGCTGAGGAGTTCATCGGGGCGTACGGCGCAGAAGACAAGCTGTTCGGTCGCGTGGTGCTGTGGCAGGACGCGCGGACGGTGCCCTTCAAACTCACCATCCAGCGCGTCTACGTCTGCTCCAGCGCACAAGGGTATCTTATTGCGGATTATAATTAAATCACTTCGAATATTTTCATTTCTAACTACCAAAAATAACAAATTGAGTTCAAATTCAGCCCATCACGGCTTTATTATTGTACGAGTATATTGCTAGTTAAGCTCTAGCATTATTACTATTCCTTATTCTAGCAACATTGCCGTATTGTAAATGCCATTAGGAATTAATTTCCATCAGACGAATTAAGCCCTTTCTTTTTGAAATTCTGATTAAAAAATCAATCTTATTTTAATCGGTATAATTCTGCATGATAGGATTATTACATATTTATTTATTGCATAGTTAATTCGTTTCAGCTTACATACTTTAATTATATCTTCCGTTTTTTGGTCTGTAGTCCGAAAAAATGTCTCGTGAATAGTCGTGTTGAGCTGTGCAGATTTCATTGATTAACCATGCTTTATATTTTTATAAATGTTTTTATTGATTAACGATGCCTGGTATTTTTTCTTAATGTACCTCTGTCCGTGATATGCTAATATATTGCACAGAATGTATTTAGTATATTATGTATTTGTCCAAGTTTGTGTGTTTGAAGCCTGGCACCGCAAACGCAGAAAGGCTGTTCTCGCGCGTATCCACAATACTTATCGTATTGGGATATTATGTGGGTATAAAATTTTACTTTTTATTTTCTGATTCATATAATATATGAATTGCGACTAAAAAATTGAATTTGGAATAAAAAATTGAAATGTGATTTTTATTTCGGAAGTGTTAATGTTTTTCAAAAACGGAATCCGTGGAAACGAAATTCTCGAATTGCTGTAATGCCGGGCAACGCCTGTCTAACCGGCTGACCAGCAATTTAAATTTCACATATATGAACACATATACCGCAAACCTTAATTATTAAATCTGCCCAAAAACTCGGATTTCTTCATAAGTTGTGTATTGTGCTTCTCTGAGTTCAAATTTCATTTTTTTGCGTACATTTATTTCTTCATTTCACTTTTTCTCCATTAGTGCTTGCTTATGCCAACCTGAGAACACGTTGCAAAATCCGTATATATGGCAACAAATAAGTGTTGTACGAATTATAACCATGTTTAAAATTCAGTGTTTTAAGTGAATTTTTCACTGGTGAATAATTCTGAATGTTGACAGTTACGTACCCACGTACGACCCGACGGGCGCACTGTACAACGATGGTCCCCAGCACGGCTGTCTGCAGCCACACCCCGGCCTCCAGCACCGCGCCCTCGTACTGGTATGGCCCATAAATATAAATATTCAGGGGATACAAGAGTATGCGTCTATAATATCTACCGTGTCGGGATATTACTTTGCCCTGTAATTTCATTCTCAGTGGATTCATCATCACGCATTGTGTGCTATGGTGTGAACTTCCCTGCCATTCACACAATGGACGTTTGTATTGAAAACAGTTATGTTTTCAGGACCAGAGTGCGATACTTATTAGTCTTTTTTACAACACTTCTCTTTAACTTCACTTCTTGTTTGTCTGTCTGTCTGTCTGTCTGTCTGTCTGTCTGTCTGTCTGTCTGCCTGCTATAAATCTTGTAATCGAAATTTAATACACTTCTACTTATCCTATCGATCTGAAATTTTGCACACTTGTTTAAAGTTGAAGGCAATGCATAAATCAAATGTCAAAATAAATGATTTTTGAAATTTAAAAATTTTTTTTTTCAATATTAAAAAAATTGAAAAAATAATTTTGTCAGCTACAAATCTTATAACTGATATTTGACACACTTTTACCTGTCTAATTGATCTGAAATTTTGCACACTTGTTTGAAGTCAGAGGCAATGCATGAATCAATTAATAGAATAAATAATTTTGAAAAAATTTATATATTAAAAAAATTTATATATATTAAAAAAATTGAAAAATTAATTTTTTTTATTTTTGAAAATTAGATGAGAAATTCATTGCACATCTGTAAGATTGGAGATACTGGATTCTTTTGAAGTGTTCTCTTTAAAAAGTAATTTTTAAACGTATATTATTATTATTCTTTTCGATTCTACGAATAGATTTTGTAGGACTTTATAAATGGAATGTATGGTTTCTATGTGACATTTTATTATAATGTTGCGAAGTTTCGAATATAGACATTATTAATCAGCCTTAAAAATATCTCCTGGCTAACTATACCAACATTTGTGTTTGTATACTTTGTCATTTTGACATGCACCTATTTTCTTTGGACTGGCATCTATTCTGCCATTTGGGCTTTTATCTATTATACCATTTGAATCTACATGCATCCACCATCTGTACTGGTATCTATTATATCTTTGCGCAGTCATCTCTTATGTCATTCGGAATAACAGTCAATCTACCTAGTTTCACTGCCATTCATTGAATTAAGAACAGATAAACTCTTAATCATTGTTATTGCTCATTATTTGCGTTACATTCCACCGTCTCATTGCTAGTAATTTACGCATTTACAGCGCATCCTCTCTAATCTAATGTCCTATATACTCGTATTTGAGCATGAAATTCCGCTTTACAACTGGAGAAAAATTGAAATATTTTCTGTGTTTGAAACTCCTACGTTCATCCTTAGTCGAGGTTTTTAATTCATGCAGGATCGGGCAGAGCCGAGCTTGACAATCTCGCCGGACCTCAATCCCATGCAGATCAAAGCTTCCCTGGTGTCACAGTCTGACAGGTGAGGCGTGATTATGAAGAGCACAATATCTTTCACCAAATATTTCGCTGCTTCTTTCGATTAGTTAGTTTATTTTCTATTAATATAGCGCTCTGTGTTCTATCCAATGCATGCGAAGTTAGTTCAAGTTATTTTTTACCTACAAACTTGTGTGAATAAAAAGTTTTTTTGCTTGTATGTTTGTTTTAAGTTCAGCATCGAAAAATTTTCAGCGGTTATTCGAGTGCGGATCCTCAATACCTACCATGTCTGAATATTACTTTTTTTGTCTTTAAATTTCGTTCTCAGTGGTAGAATAAATCGTTAGGTATTACGAAATGGGAGAGGAGAGAGTTTATTTCAATATAGAAATTCCACTTTTTACTAATACATGCAATATTAATAATCGAAAATAAGTGAAGCAACATTTCTTTTGTATATTAACTGGAAGCAAAATGAAAGCTTCATGCTAAATGTGCATGGGAATGGGCCTTTCATTACTCGCATTACAGTAGTTTGAAAAATGCAAAGAGAAATGAACAGGACAGAAAATTACAAATATATTATTAGAAACGGGGTTAACGGAAATAGAATTAAGAGAAACGGGATTAGGGTGAAAGGATTATTGAATATCAGGGATTATCTATCCCGAGCAACACCAAGTTTAGTTGTTAGTGTAGTAATTTATGAGTTTCAGTTTCTATTTAATTCTCACAACTACTTGAAAATAATCAAGAAATTGTTTTTATATTGGTTAAATTAGTAATTGTTATATTTTTGGAGACACATTCTATGTAGGCTTATCAAGCAAAATTTTACTTCTGTTTGTTTTTATTTTTATCCATCTTTACACTATGCTTCCATACATCCAGATACGTCGCCCTGAGTGACCTGCCTGGCGTGGACGGGTTTGTGCTGGACCTGGAACCCTTCTTCACCGCGTCTCCAGACCAACGCTGGTTCCTGCAGGTGCGGAGACCAGTAGCAGTTATCATTTTTTAAGCCTTTCATTTTAATAGTTGTCGTTTTAGCGCTTGTTCTTTACTTGCAAATAAACTTGTGCTTTTTTTAACGAATTTGCTAGTTTCGACCGCAGTCAAGCTTTGTTTCCCTCTGATGTCGGCTTCAGCGACATACACAGGCGATTTCCAAAAATCAGCTTCACCAACAACATCCTATCAACAAAATCATGGCCAAAATCAATACCAATATTCCCATCGATATTTCCTGATACATCATACCACCTCTATAGCGTCCCCATTAATTGGTTAATTATTCGATATAAATTCCAATGTTGGCCAACGTTTGATGCGTTTTTTTTTCAGGTGTTGTACACTATTGGACCTCGCGACAGTCCCCGCACAAGACGGCATGCTGGCAACTTTACTGATGATTACGACAGTGAAAATTCGACTGAAGATCTTGAATTTCAAATCTTCAGTTCAGTCAACGAAGCTGTGACGTCACCTTTAACACCAACATTATTGTATAAAAATGGCACCGATACCACGAAGCAAGATTCCTGGTCTCATGTAACGTTCATTGGAAGAGACTCCTTGAATTGGACAGAAGAGGATACGAACTGGACTCACGAGCCTTTACCTTCACCTTCATACTTGCAGTCCGAAACTCGTAACGGGACGAACATACGAGGCTTCACTCTGCGAGACTCCATGATCTCCCAGCAAAAAACATCTTCCATATCATATCTGTCATACATCCTATACATTTTATTATCAGTATTTATAGTAATAGCTCTGATTATCGGAGTGTTGTTACTCGTTTGGCGCCATTACAAGGGTAGGCACAAGACCGACGACATCGTGGTGGTTAAGAGCCTCAAGAATGAAAGAGAGGAAACACGAAGACGTGACAGGGAAAGTTGGGGGGATAAAGGTGCTGGTCCTCACACTACCCTTAATTGTGAAAGTAACTTGCAGTTAGTTAAGGTCAAAACCCTGGCAGTTACCGTAAGAAATAATCTGGAAGAGGAAGGGACTGAAGTATAGTAATGAATCATGGGAGTGACACGTCACTCTCATGAGCAAAATGCCTAGAGAACGTGCATAATTTATGGAAATTGTGCGGAAAAAAGTCATTCTTCAGGGTGAAATTACTGAAGTTTGTGTCGTTATTATCGCAGTGTCATCAGTCAAAATTATTGAAATACTTTACTTCGATGTTTTCGAGGTGCATAAACCTTTACAGCAATCATCACTGATTGAAATGATAAACTATAAATTATTGAATTGACAAGTGACGGGAGCTTTATAAAGCGACAGTGACAAAGAGTTGCTTATGTTGAAGTAAAGCTATAATCGTATGTCAAATATTCGTCAGATGTTAAAATTGTGAGCAAGTTACTAATTCCGATGGACGAAGATGCTACCCTACCTCTCATTTTAGTGCAAAAGTTATTAGCACGTTAAAGCATTTAAATCTTCCCAAGAGGCATTACATAGAAAGCCACACAGTTTCCTAATAGTTTAAGATTCTCGAAAGTGTTTCAGAATCGTCGTTATACTGAACCTGAATGAGCTGGAGGGCAACACTGGCATAAGTTTTTTTTTTCAGCGCGTACTCTGGAGGCGTCGCGGTGCTGGGAGCGGTGCTACCGTAATATTGCATATCAAGGAGCCTTACTAGGTTCCTTTTCAGTTGATCATTTGATTTCAAAATGATTATCTCGAACGATCTAGTTTACTTTTCGGTTGATCAACTGATCAACTGGATGTCTGAGTTTTGTGATGAAATACCTAATGTGTAAGAACCAGGAGAACGTCGCAAGCACTCTGCTGCAGAGGTGCTTGTGTGTATACTGTATAGGGGAAACTGTCATCAATTTTTGCTAATATAATTAGTGGAGATGACCTTTTTGCGCAAAATTTTTTTGCGCGTGAGGTGTGTTCTAAAGTTCCTCGTGTAAGTAGAGTGCTGTTCCGTTAATAATCTAATGTTGCGATAGTTTTATTATATTTATTATAACAACATATATGAATTAGAGCGTGCCAAGCGAGGGTAGGAAGCCAGTTCTGAGCCAGAGAGCTGAAGCCAATCTTCTATTCTAACTTCCTTTCTATTTCTTCTTATATATTAGGAATAAACTCTTGTAAATACGTATTATATTGCACCATCCCGGTTTCATTTAAATGGAACGATAAATCCTTTTATGATCCTATTTAAATACGTTATCGAGCAGGAACAGTTGATTAATGAATATTACGGATGTTTCGACCTGCTTCACATATCATTTGTCAAGCCTCATCAGTCGTTTTTAATCTAGGCGCTCAGCGCGGTAGAAGCGCCTTCCCTCGCGAAAGAGTGTTTATCGTTGCCTACATTTGAACGCTATGCTGATACACTACCTTTCGGGAGCTTAAGCATAATTGAGAAATGTTAATCGAATGTTTAAATGCACATATAAATACTGTAAATATTATGGAAATAGCAGATTCTCACCCTGTATTGTTAAGGTTTGTTGAAACACTTGATCAATGAGATCGTTGCTCTATAAACTTCCTTGTAACAAATTTCGGTATAAGGAATTTTGATGCTTGTGTAATTTTCTTATTGTTTTGCTTTTTGAGAAGATGATCGTTTCAGGTTAGGTGAAACCTAATCACAAATTGTAACGAGATTAAAGTCTTCAAAATGTTTCCTTTGGACAGTGGTTCCCAAACTTTTTCGGGCATTCCAGCTTGAAATAAGTGAGAATTTACACACATCACCGGTGACTGTTGCGCCAACAATATACACTATTTAGAAAGTACATTCCAAACCGTTATGAAACCCGTACGCAGTGTCGGAATATGATGAGCTGAAATAAAATAAAAAACATCAGACAACAAACACAAAGTAAAAAACGTGAAAAAAAGAATGCAGTTGTGCTCGCAGCGCATGAATCCACAACAAGGCAAACCATAGTAAACAATACGGTTTCGCAATCGTCAAAGCACGAGTACTCATTAGAGACTGCAATAAGACTATTTTGCATAATAATACGTCTTCATAGGTTCGAAACTGTCAGTCTCGAATCATGATGAAATTTTCAGCTGCGAACGATAGTTGGGTTTTAAGGATGCAACAGCTGAAAAGCCTGTCTCGCAGAGAAACTGTTCGGAAAAGGCAAGTAAAATTTACAAATCTCTCTTTTAAAATTACTCCCATTTACCGTGTCTTAGCGCCCCATTATGTAGGACCGTGGTTTGGGAACCACTGCCTGAGGACTTCCTTCCTATTTGAATAACTATGCTGCCTTACGAGAGTGCCTATATGGCTGCATTTTCATCCTGTGGTGAAATATGCCAAACCTATTGAACTCTTTCATTACATTAATATTTAACTTCTGCAAATATCCATTCATTTGAATTGCCTTACTTTGCACTAGTTTTGATGTAGTAATTCAATCTTGGTTGTGCATAGAAGTCGAGCATCTTAAGTTTCCCGCATCAAACTTTGCAAGTGTCTCAGGCTTCCTCGGAACCTGGTAAGGTGCAAAATCGGGCGGTTTATTGTCGACTTATATTTTATGTAACGTTATTTTTGCAGATAACTATTTATTCCAACGTTCCATTTCTAAACTTTCAAATTTACCAAAAAGATTTTAAACGAAATCCCAATCTTCGAAATGCATCGTTACCAACAACAACGATCTAATCAGAAAGTGAAAAGCCCATTGTGGTCTTCTTCTTATAGTTTAAAAACTTGGGCTGCTGGTTTTCAATTCATGTCTGGTTTGACATTCCGAGAGGAAAAAATCGGAGAAAAAATCTGTGTTCTGCAAAGAATATTTAGTGGGAAAACAAAGATTTTTAACTCAGTTTACTTGAAGTATCCAATGACATTATTAATACTATTTAACATTGATGTTCTCAGTGTAGCCCAATGTTGGTGCCTTGATGTGTGTCTTCGTGCTGGTGTCATCTCGATGTTTTGATGAAGACGACGTTGCCAATTTGCAAAAATTGCTTTTCACCGTGTAGCCATAGCAGCAGCTTACAGACTGCAAATGCTTTTTAACTTCTCGTTTCTTAATGGAGCGGTCATTAGAGTCGCCGTACGGGTTACTTTTAACGCTCCTTATAGTGGTCCCCTTTTAAACTTTATTTCCATGTAAATAACATGACTTTCACCTGACTAATGTATTGCTTCTACTGTAGAACGGACCCAGGAAACTTTTCGCTTTAACTTCAACCTTCCCTTTCACTCCAGGCATTGCCGTAGTCATCGTCCATAAGATGACTAGTTAGGTTTAACTCTTTTCTAGGTTTTCTAAAAAAGAATTTAGTAAGTTAAAACTTGGATGTCTTTTTCCTAGACGTATTTGAAAACAATATTTTTTTGTTATCAAGTCTAAGAATGTTTGTAGACTGTGAATATTATGACAGTATTTTCAGCAACGATAATATTATCAGCTACGAGATTCTTATTTACATCCAGATTAATTAGATCAAACCGATCTACACTTCAATTGCCGATGTAGATGTGATTGGCTCATAAGTTACCAGATCCCCTTATAAGAATACGATATTGCAAATCCAATCAGAAGACGGTCTTTCCAGCGGTAAGCTGATCCTGTCAAGAACTTAATGTCGTAAAAACTTTTTAAAGTCTGGCGGCTGGTTGAAGGTAAACGAATAGAGTCGTTATCCGTTCATTAACAGTTCATGGTAGCACCGCTAAGGCATTATTTTTTACATTTCAAGTTACCTTTGATCTCAAAGCTTCAGGATTCTTTTTTGCACTGCCAACGAATTAAATTGCTGTACGTAGTCTCATTCTGTGTAAAGTATCATAATGAATTACATTTTTTATTCACCTTTGTAAGAAGTCTGAGTAAAATTGCTTTTCAGTTCAATATTTACAAATTGAACAGTAGAGCAAAGAAAATAAAATGTGAACGCGAACGTCCGTAGATTTATGAACACCTGTGAGGTGTACAATATTTTAGGGTTCGATCGAAACAGAGACTTTTTGGCGTACACGTATACGTTTATGGGATAGCGTTGACTACAGCCTATCATTTCATTATGTGCCAGCTCAACAGCTCTTCGTTCCATATTAAAGAGACAGCTGCTCAAAAGTACAACTCGACTTACGTATATCCTTTCGTGTTCACGCGTCTTTGCATGCGCCATGCGAAACATTAAATTGACGAAATGAGGCATAAAGTCAGAGAGGCTTGGATTCGATCCCAGCTATGTGCAGTGTGCGCCAGTTTCCGGTCAGAATCGGCGAGGAGGCCGGGCGGTGAAGCAAAGCAAAAATTGAAGCAGTGAGTTGCGCGTTCGAGACCGCAATAAGCCGTGAATATTCTGCGATGTTAAGAATCGGCGACAGGCCTACGGCCTAATAAACGCTGAAACCGCTATTTTATTCTATGATATCAATTGGCTGTAACCACCACGCCCACAAGTAGGATATTTTCAGCCTCCAGCAGATGCTACCTAATGTAATTGACAATTACGCATTAGTGACCTTGTCATGCTGTACTGTGTGGAACATACTATAACATATTAGCTTACACATACTTGCTCGATTGTCTATGCCCAGTGATACATACTTCCTAGTTGGATGTCACGGCTACGAAGACGGGACAGCACCCGGCCACTGAGCGCGTATCCTGGTTACACATTTCTGATTACACGTATCCTGATTACACGATGGGCATCTAATTCATCTAACCTATCTATTTTTTGGTGAAAAATGACTCTAAAATAGCGGTTTATTTAGATATGTGTCTAACACTGATCAGCTGAGAATAAATAGCACGACTTCCCTATGCTTAACAAATTTAGGTTTTGTCGCATGTAAAATGAACATCGATGTACAAAATTTTCTTCTATCATAACGGATGTTAAACAAATTTTACATGTTTTGTTTCTGTAGAGAAATTTTAAATAAATAACTGAATATGCGAGAAAAAATCCAGATTGGCATTTCATTTACGAGCTAAATTATGATGAATCAACGTAGTGATAGAATCTCATAGGGCATCAGCCGAGCCTGCATCCGGACCCGCAGTTCCCGGTGGAGCCTTGAATTCTACCGATACATTTTTCGATTTCATCATAGGTCTTTTCCATTTATACTTCATATCTCATTTATTTCAGCCTGACCTCGCTCACAGCCCCTGAATTTCCTGCTGACATAATTATCAAGTACCTCCAGGACATCAACATGCTTGACAACATCTAATGCCCCCCCCCAAAGACTGCTGAATGGGGGCGCCAAGTAGTCGATGAAGCGCCTCTCCTTAACCAAGTAAGAAGTAATCTCATTTATACGATCATTTGTCCGTCTCTCAGTGTTTCCCAACTCAAATATTTTCATTAATAATTGGTAATTCTTAAATATGTCGGAAATCTTTAGAAGAAGCAAATTAACACGTTTAGAGCAACTGCCATGCGTCAGATAATGATCGTACATTATTTCGAATGCTGGCTAATCAGACTATGGAATATAACAATCCTGTTTCAAATGGTGAACCTAGGATCAAAATTAAGGGATGAACACAAACTATTGAAGAAGTTATTGTTATTTTAGAACCGTTAGCATCGTGTAGTTGTTCTTGTATGTGCTTTTCCTTATCAAATAGGTTTTCTGATTTCTATGCTATACTATTAAGTTGATATTAACTCCTTTTTTGGAAGATTACTTTAAATGCTGTGGTATAGCCGTATAGGGCAACATGGTGCAGCGCCCCCCCCTTTTTTTAACTAAATTTTTGATGATGTTTTAATTGATACAAGGTGGTTCTTTGTTTTGTTTAAAGTTACAACTAATGAGGAATGTATGATGTGAAGGAATGTATGATTGAATAGTTATTCAATTTTTAATGAAACACTATTTTTTAAAAGTGTCAAAATGGGCCCATGGGCTTGGGGCAAGGCGCTCACCCCTTGGCCCCTTTACCACAATTGCATATTTTTCGTTTAAAAATGATAAAACAACATTTTACAATTAAAATAAGGAAAATATAAAAAATATACATTCATTCATTTATTAACACCTCAAAAAATCATATCCTTAACTTGAAAAAATATACTCTTAGCTTAAAATATCTATCACTGACGTGAAGAAAAATATTTCATTGACATAAAAATATATATCCTTGACTTGAAAAATATATCCTTGCGATAAAAAAATTCGTCCTAGACTTGAAAAAATGTATCCTTGACTAGAAAAAATATATTTAGTTGATCAGAAAAAAACGTCGTTCCAGTTTCGTCCATAATCCAGATATTATGTGCAGAGAATTCGTACCTAATCGTGATTTCAGCCAACACCATAAAAACTCATCAACTTTTGGCTCGTTGATCTTGACTGAAATCAACTTTTGACAAGACACGAGTCAATAACATTATAACTCGATAAGGGGTCATAAATACGCATAACTAGAAACTAAACCTGCTGCCTTGAGGCGAAAAATAAAAAAAATCAGGCAATATGAAGTGTAATTTGTAATTCAAAAAGCTAGTTAAAGTTTTGAAACGGTCATTGATGCAAATCTAATGACGTATAACACAAGACTTCACCATGGGCGCTTTGCCCCGTGACACGCGTGGGCCCGTTGCCCCACTAGGTATCATTTCAATTTATATCGTGTCAATATTTTTTTTAAAGTTAATAGTCTAAACTTTATCTCAAAATTATCCATATAAATATTACTTTCAAAATATAATTCACAGTAATTTCAAAAGCTTCATCTATGATCTACAGTAATCGAAAACAGTTTTATTTAGCAGCAAAAAAAATTTTAACTGGGCTAAAACAGTTATTCACAAATAAATTAATGACGCAAACACTTAGCAAAACGTAAATCCGTACACTTCATCCCAGTGAAACTGTCGACCGGCGGTAGAGAACACGGACCAATATCTGCCATACTTAGCGAGAAACCCGCTATGGGCCCATGAGTGCCAATGACCCGCAGTGGGCTCGCTGCCCCATGTTACCTATTTTAATCGAGTGCACTGCAAACCAACCTCTTCCAACTATGGCACTAGGTATTCGGACACTAAGAAAAGGTACCATCGCATAAAGACTTCATTAGCTTGCTTATATTCCCAGTGTCGCGCCGCGTTATTTTTATTTTTTATACGCCTAATTAATTAGATACTAGATAAGGATATACTAACTAACCCAATGTCCCTCTGTATTTCCCATGTACCTAACAATATTAGGTACTCAAATAATTTTGTAACTCCAGTTTAGAGACAGTTCCACGTGATAGCGTTATTCGTTTGCAAGTCACTGTCATAGGCCTACCTAAGTGTAATCGTTCACTTTGCCAAGGAAGACGGCTGTGCTAGTGCTCCGATCTATCTATGTCCATTCACACCATTACAATAGAGCCGCAATCCTCGTAACTCGTAAGTGCTAATTCTGTGACCATTAGATTATTTTATTTTGAATTCATAATGTTATTTATGTTCTTAAATCTGAATTTCAGTGTTAATGATTCAGCATGAGTTTCCCTATAAGTATAAAATACGCACTGATAATACTCACAGCTAGCCTGCTAGGCATCGGGTGATAGGTATACTATGCCTAGTAGGCTAGTACTCTGTCCAGTTATTGTGTATTCATAGAAATGGTCAATAATCCGTTATCAAATTCATGAAATGATCAATTTGCAGTCATTCAAATCTGTGAAGAATAGGCTAAATTTCAAATCATTTTTTCATTATTTTGCAGATTAAGTTTTAGGTCCGTAATGAATAAATTCCTAATTACACCGGAATTTGGACCTGCCTAAGCTAAACTGCTGTAGTGGACACTGGTCCACATAGTGGCAAAGCAGAGAGTTTTTTAGATTCTACCTCAAGTTCATTTTTGAGTCTTATAGTTATAAGTAGACCAGTAAGAGTAAAGTATCATGGATACCAGCATTATCATACATAACAAATATATTTAAATATTGAGAAAATTAGGAAATTAAAAATGAACTGATTCTAAAAAAATCTTTGTCACTATGGACTAGGTAGTGGAGGTGGACAAGCGGCTGAAATCAAATGAGCCAAGAGATCTGGAGCCAGATTATCAAAACTTTGTATTTTATATACTTGCACCCAAAAAGATACATGTTGCGTAAGTACACCCTAATTTTGGCATTATCAAAACTTTCATATGCAAGACTTATCTGAAAAGCAATTGTCAAAGCCATCTGGGGATCTGGCTAAGTTAGGCTAACTAACCGATCAGCGGCTTTGGATTAGCTTACATTCTGTGCTTTGAAGCCTTCTTTTTTCAACATTTTTAGCTTTTTTAAAGAATCCTAGTCTCCTAGATGCTTTAACTCTGAAAAGTCAATAAAAAAATGCTGTTTCACAATAGTAAAACATTTATTTAATGATTAATATGATGAAATGAAGAATGAGAGGAAATTTGTTGTATTTCATTGTTTAGCTCCACAAATAAACTCGTTTTCTATTGACATGTACTAAAAGAAAATTCCTTCAATGCATTACTAACATAATTCCTCAGATATGATAAAAGGATATTTTTCAAAATAAAAAGGAGATTTACCTTAGACTGATAGTCTAGACTGGACACTAGTAGAGTCTAGAGTCTAGACACTTGAAGAGTCTAGACACTAGTTGTTGTTGTTGTGGTTCCCCAGTCTTGCTTTTACAAGAGACCCTCCTTGCGCAAGTACGACACCACCGACAGGGGGTCACTCCAGAGCTGTAGGGGTGGTGTTGTCTGAGGTCCAGCCAGAGCTGACATTCCAGGAGAATGCAAGTGATTGTGTGGGGAGCTCTCTGGCAGGATGGACAGATGTCTGTGTCTGCATGGCCCATTCTGTTTGCACATGTTTGTAGTGAAGGGTGGTAGCCACAGCGCAGCCTGGCTAGGTGTACCTCTTCATTCTAGAGAGCTGGGTTTCTGTGCTGCTTATGTCAGGTGGTGGGTGTCCAAGGACTTTGTTGTTGCCAGCCAGCTCCAGTGTTCTAAGTGTCATAATTGTGTGTAAGTACAGGGTGCGGCGCGGGAACTTACTTATTTGAATTGCGCGCCACGTGGCGGCCATTAGTCCTAGGAAGGTGGCGCCATGCGCAATATGGTGCGCGGGCTATGAAGTTTTTCGTCCACTCAGTTCAGTTGCGACCATGCAGTGTTAAATGTAGCTCTTTGTAAAAAAGAAAGAATTAAAACGCTATCTTTAATACTTTTTACTTTGTGATTTTTTTAAAAGAGTAAGTTCCCACGCCGCACCCTGTATTTTTTGTGCTGGTGTTGCCTTGGGGTGGGGGTATGTACTGTGTCTAGTATGTTGATGTATCATCTATGTGGGGTTTGCTCTATTTGTCTGTGTGTAGGTGGGTGGTCGCGTAGGTAGTGGCATGGGTGTTCTGTGTTGTTTATGGCTGCGGCTATTAACTGTGTTCCTCTCATGTTGAGTGTGCTTTTATGGGAAGTATTTTTGTTTTGGCGTGAAGGTGTTCGATGGAATGTGGAGGTGTTCGAGACACTAGTAGAGTCTAGACAGTGTCTAGATTCTACAAGTGTCTAGAAATATTTAGTGTACTACTCTACACTCTACTAGTGTACTAGACACTAGTAGAGTCTAGACACTAGTAGTACTAGTGTCTTGCCTCTACTAGTCTAGTAGAGTATGTAGAGTAGAGTCTAGACACTAGTAACTAAATGATTACCAATTGCCTCACCCATTCAAAAGTTGTACTTAACTCCACTTACAAGTTGAAGTTATGACACCTCCAGGCAGGCATAAAGTTATGCACAACTTCTTGTACATAGCTTTTTGCACAAATGTTTTGTTTTGATAATAACACCACTAGAGTTACTTCTTCATAGGAGCACTTGCGCAACACTTGAGTTGCCATGCAGTGTCAAAGCAGAAACGTTAAAAATCTCAAGTTCATTTTTGAGTTCTGTAGACCAGTATAGTTTCATGGATACCAGCCATATTATATTTAGAAAATTGGTTTAAATCTTGAGTAGATGAGGAAATTAAAAATGAACTGATTCCAAAAATCTGTGGTTTGTTACTATGTTGCCACGTGTACTTGGCAATGTTTTGATATGTAATCCAGCCCTGGGCTGAGGCTGGGCATGTGTGCAAAAAATTTTTTCAATTGGAATGAAAATTATACATCTGAAAAGGAAAACAATAGAAAAAGATACAATATAAATTTAAGTGGACTACAAATTTAAATTAAGTAGCTACAATATTTTTACTTTATTCAATTACGTCCCAAAAAATGGACCAATTTTTGGCACTTGTTTTAGAAAAACTATCATTTCTAGGTTTGCTATGAGCCCATTTCAAAGATGTTAGCACCATTAGAGAGCTCTTGTTGTAGGCTATTTAATATAACTGAAATAAAAATTAGTTTGAGACTATAACTGTGTGGGATGTGGGTGCCTACTGCCGCAGTGCCTGGGTGGGGGGAAATGGGTCTTTACAGATGTGACTGATAGTTATGAACGGTTTAAATTCACCAAAACGCAAAAGGTAGAATTGATCCAAATAAATTCCAGTTTATAAATAAATGACAAATAAAAAAATAAATGATATATGAATGATAAATGAATGAATGATAAATGATAGGTAAACGATAATAATAAATTTTAAACATTAATAATATATATTTGGGTGCCAACCAAAACAAAATTTTGGATTTATGGTTGTCTCATGGTCCAGATTTGTTCAACTACATAGGCAGAGTGCAATGGTGCATAAAGCAAAAATTTTAATAATCCACCTTTGTTTACTGGTTGCACAATGGATGTTGAGTTTTACAAATGAAGCTTAAATTGACTACGGTAACAGTTTCAATTAAATCCTTAACAGTGCAAGTCAACTAAATATTATTCAATGTACTGCGCTCCTGAAATGCTACAGTGCACTACTGCCACTGACTTGCTACACAGTAAAAAAGTATCAATAATAACAGATTTTTTGACACAGAAAACTGCTGGCAATGATGTTTGATGACCTGTAGCAGGTACTGTTTTTGTACCTCTTGGTTAGTCAACACGATGTTGAAGTTTAGTATTAAAGAAATACCACATTAACCCTTTACGCCCTGAATTTCTGGGATGAAAATCGTAAAATTCACTTTTTCGGTTTTAAGTCTCACTTCAAAGCTGACATTCTGACCTATCCAACGGTACCAAAATCGTCTCTGTGCGTTGATTTATGCCTTGACGACAGTTCGTGAAAGGGTTAGGGGTGGGTGAGTTCTTTAACATTTAATATGGGCAAAAATTACTGGTCGGGCACATAAATAGACAACCTGAAGACGCTGCTCTATAGTTACCCGGCTGCTGTTGTGTTGGATGGTGCTCATGCAGTCGTTCCCACCATCCTTGACTGAATTTCGGCTCCAGTAATGTCTAGTCTTGCATCTATGTCACCTTGAATGCCTATTTTGAGGGCCTCGGGACTTTGTCGCGCCCTACTGAACATTCACACTTATTGTCACTGCAAACCTATCTCCTCCCAGAGTTTTTAAGCTACAGCAATGAGTAATATACCGTTCGATTTGCAAATAAAAGATATAAAGATTTATCGAAGCTTTTTTTCATTTTCGTTATAGTTTTGAAAATATTTTGAAAAAAGGGGAGGGGAAATTCAAAAGGGGGGGGGGAGAAACCAATTTTTTTGAAAAATGCCCACCCCAGCCACAAAAATTAGAATTTTGAAAAACAGCAAGGACCAATCGATAGATATGGTCCTTCCGCATCGAATGATATGCGTCTTGATGTTGAAGCTCAAAAATCATAGGAGGTGATAGACTTCTACAGTACCCCCTTTTTGTCAGTTTTCTAAGAATTTCACGTTTTCTTTCACTTTTTTGGAAAAATTCTCACGAACAAAAAAGTCTTAGATTTATCTTTTACATATGTGTACCAAGTTTCAAAGTAATCTGTCAGTAATTAACCGAAATAGAATTTCTATAAGAAATTGGACATTGCCATTGGAAATTGGAAATTTTATTTCGGTTACTTACCGACAGATAACTTTGAAACTTGGTACACATATGTAAAAAATAAATCTAAGACTTTTTTTATTCATGTGAATTTTTTGAAAAAATGACAGAAAACGTGAAATTGTTGGAAAACCGATGTTTTTTTCTGTGTGACAAATTCGTCACGCCAGGGCGTAAAGGGTTAAGCAGCATCATTGACAATGATCAGCTTTTGCACTTTTGGACAAGTGATGTAGAACTGTTTGCAGTATTTTATGCAGTTTCAGGTGTCAGGCTCCTTCTTTAGGAAATAGGAAGTCAGTTTCAATTTGCATTGCCTCAAAAAATTTGGGCATAGTACATAGTTGAGACCATGTGTGACAGAGTAAACTCAGACACAGTTCTATCATCCAGGGGTTTAATTCAAGGTGCAGGAGGGTTTTCACTGGGTTTAGACAAGTCATGTATCATTTTACTATGTTCTGGATCAGTAACTTCTGTATTGAAGAAAGCAAGTCCCACAAGAGTGTCACTCAAGTACCATAAATGGCGCATAAACGTCTTCATGGCTGCACTGAAAATTGACTTGTTAACTGTTTCATAAGCAACAAGATCTTTGAGGAACTGCAGATCGTTTTGTGGAGCAACTGCAACAGACATGCATGTATACCATGCTATAAGATACAGCCTTACAGTTAATGCATTAAACTGTTGAAGCCCTTTGAATTCCAACTGTTAGATGAAACTAGGATCAAAACGGGTGAATTTTCCAGGTGTATATTAATTTTGCCATCCAGTGGGCTCTGTGATAGGCACCCAGAGCATTAATGTGGATATTATTTGGCTCATTATCAATAAATCTAGCAAATGGCAATAATTATTTGTGGTTTTCTTGACTGAAGTAACATAAGTGGTGATTATGTTGGCTGATCTCTTAATTTTTGTCTCCATAGGGTTACTTATAAAGGCAGGGTTGAGCTCATTTTCTGTACTGCTGTTAGTACTGTTGTCAAAGATGAGACCTTTTTCAATAACTCCATGCGTGGCTGCTTCTTACTTCTGCTCAGCTTCATATTTTCTTTTCCTTCCTACTGGTCTCTCATATTTTCAATGTCATCTTTTTTCCATATCATGAAGCACCATATCAATTCCACCTGAACTTCTGCATTTTCCTTTCTTTGTGCAAGCAAGAAATTTTGGTCATCTGGAACCTTGAGTAAATTTAATGCATCTGCATGCGCAACATCAAAGAGGTCAGCAAATTTTGAGCTAAATTAATTCTCTTTCAGCTGTTGCCATTTGTCCATGCCATTGCTTGTGCTGCTCTTTCATCTTGTTGATGATATGATGGTTGTCTAGTTGGAATTCTTGCTTAGGCCCAAAAATGTATTAATTCTTAAGCAGTAGTGGCAGCACATTCTTGAATAGTTATTTTGTCTAGTGTGTGTAGGTAAAAAAATCTGCTCAAAACCTGCCTATTTGATGGTAGCTTGGACCCTGGAATACCATTCAGATGTGCCTTTATCAGCCAAGTACCACAAGTGTGTGTGATGGAACTAGTGGATAGAATTGAGTTCTGCATCATGCAGCTATCTTAGGTCACCTGTGTGAAACTAACATGGGATTAGTTTTTAAATGCTCAAACTGGCACAAAGACATCTATGGTCACTTATTTTTGAAGTCAGTTGTTAATATATTGGTATTCTACAATATATTTTGCTGATATACTGTACTCTTTTCAGAAACAAGTAATACACTATTGTTTCATTTGTTCCTGTAATACAAATTACGGTGTGAGCAAGATAAAAGCAAAAAATTGTAACATCACCTGCGGTCGTGTGGAGGTCTGGTTAAACAAATAGTCTAGCAGAAAATGATTAACAAAGCATTGCAAGCAAAGAATATGTTATTCAATTGCGTTTTCCTGTAAATAAGTAAAATTTACACTCCTGCATCATTCAACATGAAAATCAAATATTGTCATAAAAATATCAACTGGGCATTATAAACAGATAAATAATGTTTTTATGCAACCAGTAAATATTGAAATATCTCCTCCAAATTTTGTTTATCTAATTTTTAGGGCAAAAGAAAAATTTTCAGGGGGTGGGAGCATGGAAAAGTTGGATTTTATTTTTACTATTAATCTGGTAGGCACTTTAATGTATATGGTATGTGTAAAATTAAGGAGCAAGATCACTTAAAAAAAATAGATTCATCCTTCTGAGAGTCATATCAAATTCTCTTTTAACCGTTTTGCAGGCAAGTTAATATATGGTATAGTTCCTCCAGAGCCTCTCATAGTTCCTCCTTGGCTGTGGGTTACCTGGACCTGGTCACTGCTCAGTTCCACAATGGAGCCTAGTTTGTATTTTAGGCTATGTTATGCCTCTGCCCCACTATAGAATATCAGGCAAAAGCTGCCTGTGAATGAGGCAAAAGCTCCCATACTTGCAGGCAATTTAACCATTTTTATTAACATTTCCTAAATTCTTGCCTATAAAGAACAAGATAAAGATAAGCATTGCATTTTTGCCCATAAGACAATAGATTTTACCCATGATTTTCAGAATAGTATGCACAATATTCCAGATTGCCTTCTGCCACTATTCCTGTCATAAATTGATGAAAATTCCCGCATATTTCTATACTTGCCAGCAAAATCTATCAATGCTTTTGCAGCAACCATTGAAATGTGATAAATTCAAATTTTTTATCTATTATATACAAATTTCTCCATCTTTATTCATAACAATGGTCAGATGATTGGTGATTGGCAGAGGCATGATAATGTTGCCGCATATACAAACCAGAGGCTATTTGGGTCTTTTTAGGAGGAGATAGTGACCAAGGCCCATACTTCAAAAAAAGTTAAGAGATCATATGTTTATCAGCCAATCATTGACGGCCTTTCAAGCCAAATCCACCAATCATAGACAAGAAAATAGAGCGTAAGTACTTACGTTCACTTAGCGAGTTTTGAAAGTATGGCCACAAATAAGGTAATTTGCCCACTGAACGGTTAAGTGAACTGTAAGAGGACCAAACATCCCTAGTTCATGTTCTTAAATTTGTATCCAATTTAGTTCATGAAGTTAATGTGGTAAAGTTGACTTGTAAATCATTGGCAACTTGCTTGTAATGAGCATTAATTGGTGTTGGAAATTTTAGAAATCCTTTTAGCCTCTTTTATTTCATAATCATTTAACTATTTTACCACCTCTACTGCCAAAAATGTCATGAATTTGTTTCCTGATGGTCACTAACTAGGGTGGTGGGTATTATTAATTAAGTTGAGGGAGTTGGAAATGTATTCAATAGTTCTGCCTAAACCTGACATCTGGAACGAATGTAAGAATAAGATTTTTGCTACAGAGTACAGTGATGCATCATTGAATTCTCTATAGCTGGGCATGCCAAGTGTTTAGTCTCGGTCAGCAGTGTCCAAGTCTTCCACTTTGCTTCAAAAACATGCATGGAAATTCTTTGTTTGCCTTTGCATCAATGAGATAGTACTGTCATTTGAGCAAATATGCTGATTTTTTTGCCTCATTTAATGTTGTCATTCATTAAACTGTAAATACTTTAAGAATTTATTTAAATATTTAGCTTTAAATTGTTCATGATGGCTCAATTATGATCTTTGATACGTGGTTCCTGTGTGCAGCATTGGTAGACTATCTGCCTTCTATGATACATGACTCTAACTTTGCTTTAATTCTCCTTACTGTATGATCATTGCAGCATTTAGTCACCTTTCTTTCTAGCTGGTGCATTAGCCATTCAATTGGATAGACTTTTAGTATATATATTTTGTTGATTTTGGGGAATTTTAAATGACCTATGGTAGCTTTCTCATTGTTATGCAGCTAGACTGGAAAATTTAAGGCTCTCATAGCTGTGGCAAGCAGGCTTGTATACCCAGACTTGGCTGCAGGGATTAGGAACAAGAGCTT
Organism: Hyalella azteca; assembly: GCF_000764305.2. Lineage (NCBI taxonomy): Eukaryota > Metazoa > Arthropoda > Malacostraca > Amphipoda > Hyalellidae > Hyalella > Hyalella azteca. The sequence goes on along the minus strand of NW_025930523.1, from coordinate 26,191 downwards.
TGCAATTCATCATCCACTTGTACTCTTTTTGGGTCTCAATTCAAGAATTGTAATTTCAGTTGGTGAAAAAATTCATTTCCTACTGCCATGATTGTAATTTCTGCTTGCCTTTTTTTCAGATTATTGTAGCAGTTTGCCCATTTTTATGTGGGTGTAATGAATTCATCATCAGCTTGTACTTGTTAATTGCAACTACTTGATTGATTGGGAATTAAAGTTTGTGCTTTCTGATTTTCAACAAATAAATTTGAAACAAAGGGTTCCATAGTTTATTACGAGGATTGTGGTGAAACATGAATAGATAGGAAATTGAGATTTTTGAGGAACATGGACAGGTGATGATTGCCATTCTATTGCAGCAAATTTATCCAGTGCCTTGCTCACTTACTGCTCATTTGCTGGCAGATGAACTGGTCACAATTCAATCATTGTGAGATGCTTGAATCCTTGTGAGATGTTTGAATTGTTTGAATCATTGTGAGATGTTTGAATCATTGTGAGAAGTTTGAATCATTGTGAGATGTTTGAATCATCATGAGATGTTTGAATCATCGTGAGATGTTTGTGTAATGTTTAGATTCCTACCCTCACAATATGATTATTATTATATTTAAATTAATTATTATAATAATAATATAATAGCAATTACTAATAACTTTTCCTGGGCTCAAAAATAATATTTGATTAATAGTTGCTGTTGTCTGTTATATTAAGTCGTGGTTTTTACATTCTACACACTAAATTAACTCATGCGTTAAGCTTTCTCTTATTCTCTACATTTGTATTGCCTATCAATTTCATCAGTTGAGTTGCATGAGGAGCTTTCCTCTGGATGATGGGGATGGAGGGGCGCTGCCTGGTGATGAGGGAGGTGATAGTGGGGGCGATATGTAATGCATCAAAATAGCTAGCAGGAGCTAGAAAATAATGCATCCTAATGAGTTTAATATTTCAGCAAATATATAGGTACTGTATATCTGAATACTGATATATTAATCAAACGATTATCCTCCATGATAACATAAATAAGAACCTAAAGAGCCCTAACTAGCCTCAGAGTGAAGGAAGAGAGCGTCAGAATGTGACTATTGCCGGCAATCTTTCAAATCACAAATATTGCCAAGCAAATGGATGAATGCAGCATACAGGGAAAGTGGTTTATTAAGATGGGTAATGCAACAGTAATTCAGCCTCAGTGTGTAGGAAGAAAGCGTCGGAATATGATACATTGCTGCAAATAGGAGGATAGTAAAAGCAGTAATTCAGTTGGGTATAATTTACCTAGGTGTTCAGCTATAATTCAGCTCGGTAGTTCAGCAGTTTATCAGCTGCTTAGAGGACATTCCAATAGGACATTAGCATACAGAAATTACAGCATTTATTGAGAATCACTCATTCTGCTATAGATCATTTCTCGGGTCTTGTTCAAGTTCCAGAGGAGTGATTATGCCTGCAGGACTCCGGTAGTTCCTTCGTTGTCGACGAAAATTTTTCAACAAAAATAGATGACCACTAACACGAATTTTGTTGTCATTGATTTGAGCGACGTGAAATATCAGACATCTACGCAATATCAGCTTTCATTGTTTCTTAGTGGAGCGTCTAGGTAAAAAAATCCTTCATTTATTGACCGATATTTATGAAACTTCATATTCACATGTAAAACATTAGCACAAGCACATTATCTTTATGTGGTTTGTTTAGAAATGCCCAAATCGGAATATGTAAAAAACCTGAAAATAGGGAACTCCTAGAAATTTTTAAGCTCATATTGCTACAAAGCTAAAATAGAAAAATTGCATCATATTTGTAACTCTAATGACCATCGATTGTAGAGCTCCTAATTTTCTACATTTTTGGCGGTGTTTTTTTACCCGCAATTTTTAGCCTATGTTATGAAAATAATTAATGAATAAAAAAAGGCTTTTAGAGTCGATAGATATTTGCACTAAATTGAACCATATATTTCTTATCATTTTAGCTCTCAAACTGAAGGAATTATAACTATAACAGCTTAAAATGTCAGTAGCATATATCTAGAGTTTGGTGTAGCTTTTGGTTGATTTGCGTCAGTAATCGCTTAATCAAGGTATTCAGAAGTGACTGAACCCAAAAGCCTGAAATTATTACCATCGCTGCCTAGAGTTAAATTAAATGTTCGGTGAAGCCAAACTATTGAAACTGGTTACAATGGAGTGGAGGTTAACAAAATAGCTTACTACCTACTGTACATGTACTCCCTGTTTCCAGCATTTGCTTTATGTGACTCATATTTTTCCAGTTTGAAGTGAACGATGACGTACCAACAAATTATTTCAAAATAATATTTGTACCGATTGTGAAAAATGAATATTTTTATTAGTCGAAACTGCCTCATGTGTATACCGATGAACGCACATACATACGCTGCATGGCACATACATTGGCTGCATTAGAAGCGTCTTGTGCACAGCAACCTAATATAAGCTCAGCTAAATTTTTCAATTTTTTTGACACAGACGCTCCTCATAATTCGTTAATGATTTAAACGTCCGAAATTTTCCTAGGAACAAAGAATTTACATCAAATTTAATAACGCGAATTCCAGCTGGCAGGGTTGGTATGTTTTCTGTTGATTGTCCGGAAGATTATTTGGAGGGCAGAAAACCGTGCAGAAAAGGCAGTGATTAAGACACTCGACATTGGCAGTCCTTGACTTTAACTCATAACTTGTTGTTTTTGTGACTCTTTAATATTGTGGTATGGTCCTTCAGGTTAGAGACATTATCTCTTTATGTCATGCTTCACAGACTGTGATGTTTGGGTTACACATTTTGTTACTGAGATGGATATGTCGTAGTGGGTGGGGGGGAAAACTATCGGAGTTCACTTTTTCCGTTGAAGTTAGTTTGTCTTGGTGAAAATTCTTTTATTGATGTGTGTCTGGGCAGAAAAACAGTTGAAGCCGTGTGTCTGGGCGAAAAGCGTTTAATTTTACGTAAGTGAACAGGTAGCGCTAAATTTCAGTTCCTGGAGAGAAGCTCTCATGTTTATAGCTCTGAGAGGGTCGCTCTGATTTACACGTTTCCTGGCCGTACCTTTTCAAGTATCATCTCCTCTGTAACTATTTGGTGGATAGGCTCCTCGTGTGTCTCATGAATATTGCTGTTAATTTTGTACATAATGCTGTCATTGTGTTTCTTCAAGTTTAATATTGCTGTTTATTTGTATATATGATATTGTCATTGTGTTTCTTCAAGTTTATTATTGCTGTTTATTTTGTATATGATGTTGTCATTGTGTTTCTTCGCTTTACAGATCCTGTAAGATGGCTGACGCAGCCAAGGCTGAAGACTTGATGTCTTCATCAGAACGCAACGGCATCAAAATGCTCATTTCAGTTAACCGCGTAATTTATTATTTCGGTAAACTGAGCTCGATGGTGATGCAGTTCGTGGTCAACAAAGAATGTTCTGACAAAGAAAGCGAAGAGACGTACAAACAGTACATGGAACGCAAGCAAGGACGTCCTTTCGGTGATGAAGAATGGATCAACTTATTTCCGAAGCCGAACTATGTAGACTTTCTAGAAACGGAGCAGAATGCAGAAGATTTAGACTCCACAGATCTTTTCGTTCTGCTGGAGCATATTTTTCGAAATGATGCCAGGAGGAATGACTCCGAACTTTTCAACAAGTTGCAAGTCGTCGAGAACATGCGACATGAAATCATGTACTATTGGGCGCCTTCTACGATCCACCAGAAATTGGATGAGCTGTCAACCGCGTTGCTAGAGCTGGTACGAGAAGCTGGCAGATTTTATAGTCTCCCATTGACCGAGGTTGAAATGAAGGAAAATGAGCTCAAAGATGGGATTGAGGAAATCATTGGTCCTTTTGGCAAAGAGAGCCTGTCATTTAATGATACCTATTCTATTGAGAGCCATGTCAAGCCCTTCACTTCATTTGTTGAACAACTCGAATTTCTGAGTAAGAAAGGAAATAGTGTGAGAGGAGCCTTCTCATTGCTGAATCAAGAGGTTACAAGTGTTTTCGTTGATTCCACAACCATGATGCTTTTCTGCGAAATCATGAATGACTCTCCTGAGGCCATCTCCTCATGGGACACACCCGGGGAAGTGGCGCTTAACATTCTCGAAATGTTCAGGAAACGCATCATATCATCTCGTCAGGATTACTCCGGAGATAAAAAATTCGTTAAAAAATTCGTTGATGATCTATTTGAATTTATCGGTACTGCCGCCTTAAAATCACTCCGCGACAGTGTCCTCACTTTCTCCGAAAGCAGAGGAGTTCTGCATATTAAAGAAGATTGGCACCTTGAAGACCTCCTTGCTGGGTTGATAAAACTGAAGATACCCCTATCTAAGGAAAACCATTTCAGTGTTACTTTCCATAACAAGACATTGCAGGAGATGATCGCTGCCGACTACGTCTTCCATCGCATCCTAACCTCTGTTGACCCTCTCAGCGTTATCCTAGGAGCCACGCCACAAGTATTAACTCGGTAAGCAAAAAGGAATTGTTCACATAATCGGAATTGTTCACATTAGCTTCTATAATTTCAAGATTATGAAAGCACATGAATAAAAACACGCGGGGATGATGACATGTACAGTTTATTGCTGTCTCTGGTGGCGCTGCTTGACGTCGTTGCTCGTGTTTTGTTGCAGGGTTGACGACCGCGATCCGTGTTCCTCCAATATGCTGGAGGCGACTGAGCCGTCCAAGGAACTCCTGCAGTCGCCACCTAACTTGAAACCGTAAGTATCATCCTTCAGATGAAACTACTGAATACTTGACAATTGTGGTTACCTTCGTGTTCGGTGGGTCTGCTAGATTTATGTTGAATAATTCGATACCTCGACCGTTCTTTCTGAGTTGCCTAGTAATTTTCTCGGATTAATTACGGGATGCAATTAGTAGATTAGCCTTTACAAAACGTAAATTTGGCGACAAAATTTTAATTTATAGCAAATAATTGCATTATAAAGAATTATTTTCTGTCAAAGCATCAAAATATCTGAGAATTGTTATACAAAAACATTTTTTGATCTGAAATGCCAGTTTTATGAAAAACGAAAATCTCGATTGGGATGAATTCCAGATAAGTCAAAGTCTCACTTGTAATACTTTTCTTCAGTTTTAGGATGGTGCTGCTGTACGTGGAGCAGATGCTGATGAGACACAGCTCCTTCCACCTCGATCGTACATGGGATGAGCTGGAGGAGGCGCTGAAACTAGCTGGCGCCATTTAGGCTGATTCAGCCAACCTTAGCGTTTTCTGCATAACCTGTTCTTTTATCATGTGCTCACTTCAAAATAAAGTTGTTCATCAATAGCTAATAATCGTTGTATTCTGACTTTTATTTCCTCAAACTTAGCAAAATGTCCAGCACCGGGCCGCATGCCTCCTCCGCATACATAGGCTGGGTTCATCAATATTTGCAACGATATCAATTGTTGCCTGAGTTGCATTGCTTCCAAATGTCGACGCTTCGGAGCTATTGTATCCATTAAAAGTTCAAATCCCATGTTATTTGTAGAGCCTTGTGTATTGTATCTTGATCTTGACCACTTGCTAAATTCAACTGTGCTATGTGGGAAGATTGCCACTGTTTTCGTTTAAATTTATATTAGTTTTGTTGCTTAAAATTCGTTAGCAATGAAGGACGAGTTTATCTAATGTTTGACCGGAATGTAAAGCGAGACAAAAGATGCTTTACAATTATTGGTTCCTACTTAATGAAAGAGAAGGCTCTCTTTCAAATGGTAAGCATGGGATCGAAATTAGAGCCTGAACCCAAACGATTGAAGGAGTTATTGTTATTTTAGAACCGTTAGCGTCGTGTAGTTCTTTTATGTGCGGCTGCGAGAAAAACTAATCCTCTACGCAGAGGTGGGCAGTAGCGCGTTACATGTAGCGGTAACGGCGCTACATTCAAGCAATTGAAGCGGTACGCTACATATTTAAGTAGCGATACGAGGTTTTGCCGCTACAGCGCTACCGCTACATTTATAGATAAAGCCTTTAGATTTTACCCAATAGTATTAAATATTATTTAAAAACCAGCATGATATATACATAATATTTATTACAGAATAAAACTGTACGAAAGATTTCGGTGTAATGTTGTCAACCTCAGCCTGTTACTAGTGTCAACATGTTAGTTGTTAACAGAGGTGAACAGTAGCGGCCGCTACATTTTCAGTAGCGGTAGCGGCGCTACATATAAGCAATTGAAGCGGTAGCGGCCGCTTATACATATACCGCTGCCCAGCTCTGCCTCCACGTGCGAAACAGCTAATCCATGAACCTGCGAATGGGACCGTCTTGGAATACTTATAGTATCATAACTAGCTGATGACTAAGGGTATTCTAAATTAATATTAATTATAATAACGCTCGACAGTGAATTTTGATTCCGCAAAGTTCTATTTTTTAACTCTATTTCAGTTCGTTGCAAAATGCATCAAGGAACAAGGAATTACTAGATGATTGAAGATGAACCAGAACGTCTTGTCATATAAGCTTAGAGTACCAAGAGTACTCTAAGCAATACTACTCAAGAGTAGACTTAATTGTCACATATCATAGATAATACAAAATGCAGGGTTTTCAAAAAATACATCGTGATGAAAAAACAGTACATGGGCTGTTACAAATCTTTCCAAGGTAAATTTAAACATTGACGTGGCTTTTCACGTAACACGAAATTCATCAGAAAGAATCGACAAATAGAACTCTATTGTAAATGTTCAATAATATTGGGCAAAAAAAAAACAAAAACAATTACAATGCGTAAAGAAATTCAATTTATCAAGTAAGAGTATCTCTAAAATAAAATTACTAATTGACTTACCATTATAATTAAATCATCAACCATTCAACGACGCTTTTCAGAACTCTGGCCGAAAATGAAAAAAGTCAACAGGAACGTTTTTAAGATAGGTCAAGGAGGACGTAATCTAATAATAATAAGCATAATAAAAAAAATAATGTTTCTGTTCACATGAGAAAAACTGATACCACGAGAAAAATTTGAAGGCGAGTGATTGTTGTGAATGAGTGCATGCAGATGAATACATAAGTGTTAAGTTTTCTAATGAATGGCAATGATTGTATGCAGCAACATATGAATGAAACATTTCGCAAGAGTCTGCAATAAACAAAAACCGTAAACCTGACTGCTTATCAAGAAATTTAAATGCAAATAAAAGCCTACGGCCGTCAACTGCATTTGACAGAATTTTTCAGATTTCAAAACGATAAAGTATTCACGAACCTGTTGTATCTCAAAAAAGATTCAAGAACTTTACTGTTGAGCTAGGTTGAAAAGCTGACTTTGTTTTAATCTTACGCTACTTCAGTATCAAGGCAATAGCACCGCTGAGTATTAAATTTTTGTGCGTGCTTCTAAATACAAGCTCAGACCTGCACACTGAGTTATGCCGCTAAATGCCAGCAGTTTTGCACTAGTATTTGTTATAGTAGTATTATTATAACTATCTTGGCATATGATACCATAACCGTAAACAATCATAATATACATAAAAATAAAATACGAAACAATTCTCCAAAAATCAAGAATTCTAGCACGCCTGGTCCGAGAATAAAATAAAGGTTTTATAAGAGAGAAAATATTCATGCCTCGATGATTCGACGATGACGAAGATTCGAAACTGGAGTGGTAGTGCTACATCGCCGCATAATAAAGCTCAAACCCACGCTTAAAAGCCGACGGCACAATACAAATAAACACTTTGACTATTGAATTCAACAAGCAATACCAAACATCGTACCTTGTGCAGTAAACAGATGCGCATGCTGTCATGAACTCCACTTCACTGCGCGACTCCGGCCAGCGTTGACAAACAAAAGCCTAGTTTATTCATTTGATCATCTTTAATTATATCTGAATTGATATAATAAGGATACTTTATATAATGGTGGGAGTGACAAATAAATTCGCGCAAGACTGAAGACAAGAGGCATCAAGAAGCTATGTCTTGTTCGCTGCTTTGACCCCTACGAGCTCTTCGGTAACAATTCCATGAACGAGGCAGGATGACCGTCCAGTACGGAAGCATCGCTCAGTAATGACCACTCTTGTGTTGATACATTGCCTGCAAATAAAAATATTGAGATTAGTATTTAAAAATACAAATATTAGACTAGTATTGCCTGCAAATACAAATAGTGAGATTAGCATAGAAATAAAAGATCATCAATTGGCATTCTGCCAAATAGGTATGCTAAACGTAGGTACGCTCATCAAAATTCGTTGTGTACAGACTCTCCAAAACATCCAAATTAACAGATGATCTTGCCAGTTTGAGAAGGTGGATAAGTACTTACAAGAGGAACTTGTGTAAACCCGTAATCTTTGATTAATGCATTCATCCATTTACACGAGAACAATTTTGCTCTTTGTACAAAAGTTTTGCTCCTAGTAAAGAGCGATGCTCGTAGAATAAAAGTAGGAAGTGAAGTGACTAGGCAAAAATATTTTTCAAAAATCTGATTTGCTGGCTCGATCGAAAATAGAAAATAATTAGTTAACGATGACTAAAATTAGTTAGTATTTAACGAGTGAACAAAGCTTGACATCGATTAAAACATTGTTAATTTTTTTAAACAAGTATTTATTGTGATCGCTTCATAATCATAAGGTCTATTGCTTTAACTTGCAACTCATAATGCACTTCAATTCGCAATATTTTTTAATTTAAGTGCATCAAATCGATCACTTCTAATCTAAGTCTCACACCAGTGTTGTTTTTAAGGTGTCGTTTATTTATGGAGCAAGATTGTACAATCACACTTACAATATTTTAAAAGCATAATCTATGAAACATTAACATCAAATTCATGATAGATTCAAGTGTTCCTTTGTAAAATATAGCATGAATACCGAGATTGTGCAGACTAGCCCGATAGTCGTGAAATTTATCCAAGGCATCAAATAACTTGAGCAGCACCTATGTACCGGGTTACTCTAAATAATGAACGCAATTTAATAAATTCGTACTTATTTAAGTATTAATTCAAAATATGTGCACCAATGGAGAGAGAAAGATTCAATTTTTTACATATTTTAAAATTTTTAATATGTCTTGTGCTGCACGGCAAACATCTGACCGGTAGCCAAACTCGTCCCACACACGAGAAAGCATATCTTCTGTTACCGACTGTACCGTAGCAGTGATACGGTTCTTCAGATCAACCAGAGTTTCTGGCAGAGGCGGGAATAGTCAAATGGGGGCGAGATCAGGTGATCTCGGTGGAAAGAAGTGGGGAGTAACAGAAGATATGCTTTCTCGCGTATGGGGTGAGTTTGACTACCGTTTAGATGTTTGCCGTGCAGCACAAGAGAGACTATTGAACATTTGTACATATGTAAAAAAACTTATAATCTTTCACTTTCCATTGGTGCATATGTTACTCATTTTTAATTTATACCTAAATAAATATGAATTTATTAAATTCGGTCCAACATTTAGACTAATCATGGATGAGGATAGCAAGTTTTACCAATACATTGAACAGAAGGCCTATTTGGGGCTATCAGAATTCAGTGGAAACTTACCCGCAATTGTTGGTAAACAATTCATTATCAGCATCTAATAATTGCATCATTAAGATAATTTCTTTTATTGAAGTCTAACATCAAAGCAATTCTACGGCTACAGTAATTTTTCAAATATTATTAGCAATAGATGAAATACGATATTTGAAGCAATTATTTTTGTTCAATACGGTTTTTATCATTAATCAAGATCATTTGCACAAAACTGACTTAGGCAAGTAATTAACTACACCACGTGTTCATAGTGACAATTTTGTGGCGACACCATCGCTTGTAACATAAAAAACAATGATAACGCTACGCGTGCCACACGAAATACTCACTCGCCGGAGTAACTCAGCTTGAATAGGAAACGTTTCCTACCTCAGCGTCAGCCAACGAATTACGTGTATAGATTTGTTGCTTCAAGAATAAAGATTGACTTCTGACACGATTTCCATTCATTTCTTCAAGACAGCATCACCTGACTCCAAATTTTATAGGCCTAAATAAATTTTGTTTTACGTTATCCCTGTAGAAAGATCTACGGTATAATCGACAGCTGCTGAGTCGACTCTACGTCATTGACACGCTGCCTGAATGAGCAAACATCAATTGAGTAATCCGGATAAAAATCTCAGGACAGCGCAGGCACAAGGGCAATAAGAAGCATATGTGTTGTATGGATGTTTATTGAACTTAAAAAATACTAATTTAAGGTGCACAGAAAATTATTAACAAAACAAGCACCCGAGAAGCAACTCAATACTACTATGGAATAACTTTACACTTTAGTGCACATTTTCCGCGCTAAAGTCAATGCCAGATAGGAGGATGCATCGCGTAGTGGAATGCTGTTAGTTGCTTCGAGGTGCGCGTTTGTCAGGCAGCGAATAATGAAACTGAAACAATCTGAAAATTCAATAACATCACATACAACACATAGACTGAAATACAATCTGCTAACACTCTCCACTGACATTGTCATCTTTAGATTTCAACAATAATTATCAACTAATTGCATAACAACTTTCCATATAAGGGTTAAAAAGTTCCGATGACTGTGGGGCAGAACAACCCTCTGATGGAGAAAAAGAATACAATATGTAAGCCACTGAAGCACATCAATATATCATACAGGCTGCAAATAAAGTCCTGCAAGTAGTCGGAGGGGCATACCAAATAAGATCATAAATTTACGACTAACACTTGTACATAATTATTACAGCAATCTTCCACGTTCATAACCTTTTTTAAAAAAAACCTATGGTCGGGAGAAAAAAAGTATTTCCTTAAGGTGTTGATAGTCTAGAATGTTTGGAAACGCACAACAAACGCAATAAGAAGTCATTTACAAAAATCGGGCCCATTAAAAATGGCCAAATTTATGCAGATAAAAATTAAATAAAAACGAAGAGTTAACTAATCAAGACTCGCAAACTACATACGTATATTGGAATAAATAAAATCATCACAGAGAAGATAATTAAACTCAGCAGATCCTTATAACGAACGGTGGAGCCCAGAAAGTTGGCCTTGTCAGAACTTGACGTATGAGAATTCGACGCAAATTTTTGGCATAATTGTGACGCTGAAGTTGATGTGAGTCAACATTTACAAACAAACGCTGCACAGCGAGCTAAACAATCGTCTGTTTGCTTCAGTCTGCTGTGCTATTGAGTTGATGCAAGAACGTTTACATGTTTTTCAGCACGTTTCACGTGATTACAAGCAATTCGATTCGGAAATCGATGCGCCTTCTGAAACGGATAAAAGTCGACTTTTGGGGTAACACGGTATTAAATTATCAGCGAAACATATGGCCACTCACCGCTTGACGCATCACCAGCTCTGGTAGGAATGACATTGTAATACGACTCGCCTTCATTGACATTAAAGCGTCCATTGAACACTTAGGTTCAAATAATATTAGCAATGAACAATTTGATTTTCGTTAGCGGCAGTAAAAAGTCAAATAAAGCTATTTAACAAAGCGAGAATTAAAAACCACAGCCCACGGTATCCACCTAACTCCATTCAGAGGTGCTTCTGTAGTTCTGCCTCAATAACCATGGCAACAAATCAGTGGGAGTGGGAATTAAGGTACAGTGAAGATGTGATCTATTATCTACAACAGTAACACATCTAATATATTATTAGTAAGGAATGAATCTGTGACTAGAGTCGTGACGCCATAGTTTGTTCGAGAAATATCTTAACTGGCTTTATTATTAGTAAGGTGTTTAAGTAACGCCAATGCGGTCGTTTGACAGCCTCTTCCAAGAATGGAAGAAAAAGATCTAAAACAATCACTATTTAGAGACTGGTGCATCAGACTAGCCATTATAAGCATGTACACTTTCCATGGAATCCAACGAAATACCACATCTTCTTCGCCATTGCTACGTCACGCTTACAAACAACTACCTTATAGTATACTAAACAACTTTACACGAAAATACTGCTCAATAATGCAACAACGATCTTATACTAAACGAGACACAAACTACATTATGATAGGAATCACTGCAACTTCTAATTTTTTTTTTTTTTTGTTCCGGAGCTTTTAAATCAAACCACCAAACGGTATTCAAAACGCCACCAAATTTTACATACCATATAAATTCGTAACATCTTATCGTCATCAGCTAACATCTATGCGGGAAGAAATTTAATATTTCTCCTGTGGATGGTTTTCCCTTTCACGATCAAGTTACCATTTAAGGAACCAGAGAATTGTGCTCTCGGTAAGCGGAAAGAAGAGGTTTGCAGTGGCATTTTGTGCTGTTGGTAGAGCACAAAGGTGGAACCGCATCGTAGCAACTAGTGAGCAAACTTTTTACCGTGTTTTCTTGTTATACGAGATGAAATAGCAAACTAGAGACCTTATTTCTTGAGCAGCTTCTTAACTTCTGAACGATTGACATCTTTGAGTATACATGAATCAAGTTTTTTTAATGCCACCATTTTCAAACAAGTGACAATGAATGTATGAATCTTGTATCATGTCACGTAATGCTCGAATCAAGCCAATACATCTCTAGCTTGTCTCAATTGGGCTTCGGCTATCATAGTTTGAAGGCCAAGCCGAGCAGCCGAGAACGAGGCACATCAGATCGGTTGCTGGAAGATTTCTTTGCACGTCTCACTTTGAGACCGAACACTAGTCACATCAAGACAATAAACAAGTCACATCTAGACACATACAAGACACATAAAGACAATAAACCACTGACACATACAAGACACATAAAGACAATAAACCACTAATAAACCTACAGATATGCGGCGAGGTAACTACAGGCACATCATATGCTGTCGAGCCACAAGTGTCGCTGTAATGTAGTTACCATTGCAAAAAATTTTTTTGAACGCTACAATTTTGGTGCATGGCATCTTCAGAATAAGATAACTTACGATTAATATAATTCGAACATTATTGCTGGTTTACCCACGTTCAGAGGAGATTAAGCGAGTCAAATTACGTTTAGATTCTTTTTACACTTCATTTTGCTTTGAGAATTATCCCGTTTCTTCTACAAGTGAACGTAACCTTGCTTAACAATTGCTATTGTGTTGCATCTAAAAAAGGACAGAATAACAGCATATACCTTGAAGCAATACATCCTCCCCTAATCTAGTGAAAGAAAAATATTTTTTGCTTAATAAACCAACATTATCCCAACAGGTTGAAAGTAAAAGTTCAGCAAGTACCAGCGAAGTGAAGAACTACAGAAAAAGACGTGCGTAGACTCCGCGTGAAAACAGTGACGTTAGTACATTTACCATAAAGTACGGAAATTCCTTACGCGCAATGCCATCAACGCTGATATTCGTGAATTCGACTTCGAATTCATACTAGAGTTACAACATCAAAAACATTTCACATAAAAACATCGCACCGAGCATCTCTCGCAACCACGGTACACATGACGATCACACGGTGCTCAAAATGAGTCAAAAGTGAGCTTTCAGGTACGCTTAACAATCAATTATGATGTCTTGTGATTAATTGAAGCACTGAAAAGAGAAAATCCAACATGCATTTATTTACATAGAGTAAAATGGAGGTTGAACTTTGACCAACGCGGGTTCATGCGCCAGACACTCTGCTTAAGTAAAAAAAGTACTCCACCACGTCTCTCTTTCCGTGACTTCACAAAATGATCCTCTCCACGAACAACCAACACGGTATGAATCTTCACTTAATGAATGATATCTTCTACGAATCATTTAGCTTAGTATAGAAGACCTGATGAGCAATGAGCACTGGGCACACAATACACGGCAGATAATTTTACAGCAACTTAGTAAACCAGCAAGTATTTTTTAACTGGACAGAATACAAACAACTCATTACTTCCATTTCACTGTGAAACTAAATATAATTTTAAAAGTCACAAAAATTGTTAAATTGTCTACGTAAAAAATCTTGAATGTGGACGAGACAATTAGCATATGACGATCAGGGACAATTGAATGCATCTTTCAACCAAGAAAATTTTTCATAATCAATGCAAAGAAATCAACGGAAGTTGAAGATAAAGAGCAGACCACAGAATAGACCCCACTAAAACACACATAAAAAACTGTCTAGTTATCAGTTTTCATTGATAAAAAAAACATGCAGTCGAACATGACGAAGACATGTACCTACACATAAATCAACTCGTGTAAACACATGCAAAGAAAACAACAACTATGCATGTTATTTCGTTCACTTTCCAGGATAGCTTGCATCATCATTTTTAAGCCATCCTGTCTCTGCGAAGAAATGGCTAGGACACCCCACAAATCAAACGTAATTCCACAAAAAAGCAAGAAATGATAGAATGAATTCAAACAAGTTCTTTCTCGAAGGTTTACGGCACTCTAGATATGGGTTTATATAAGCAGGGGAATAAGCTCACACACTTCAAGTGGCAGTCTACCTGCGAAACGATGGGTGGGGCTCTGTCAAAAGTTTCGGTAGTCACATCGGCGATGCCACTCCAAAATCCTGAACAACATAAACTTTTCTTAATGAATTCCGAGAAAATGAGCATTTCATCAAGTTCAAAGAGTAAAATTAAAAGCTAGTGGAAATATAAACTAAATTTTATGTGCTGAAACGCTCTTAAACACAGTTACCCATAGATCAACGGATTAGTCAAGAAAATGACAGCGATAAAACCAAAACTCTTCCGAAAATGTTGCTATTAAAGAGCAAGGTTACTGTATAACTGATATGGTCACACGGCAGCATCTTAACGCATAAATGAGTGATTCACTTGCGTTTTCAATCTAAATCCAAAGTCCGGAGCTGATACTACATTTATTGCCATTTATTCTAGATGACAATTATAATTAATTCAATTGTGGACAAGAACAAATTTTAGTACGAAGGTGACAACAACTATTCTCGTCCGGTCAAAACGGTAGAATTAAGTGCTTGATATTTCATAAATTACCGAATGACGCGTCCTCCATATAACCTAAGCCATTGAGATATCTTATCTCAGGCAATCAATCGAGAGCACAGCGCTGGTTTTATAACCACTACCAGACCGCTACACACACCATTTTCAGTGGCGTCGAGCACGTTCATGCATTTCCCTGATACTCAGAGCAACATGCTCAAGTGATAGGTAGTTCTCGTGGCTGTCTTCACACATACAGGTAATACGATGTGCCTAGAGTTTATCCAGAACATCGCCAAGTAGCATATTTGGACAATGAACAGGTACCATAAGAGCGATGCTATTTACCAGTATCAACCAAAGAGTTACTTATATAAGTTCGCGCAAGTGTAAAAAGTTATCCAAGGCGCGGCTAAGATCACGTCTCGAGAATCTTCACAATTTATAGCCCTTCAATTATTCGTAAATACCAGACAAACTGAGCCAAGTGTTTATCAAGATCTGTAAAATCTTGTACAATATGCGGATCAGCAGAAGGTCGAATTAAGACCTGCAAAACGTATCCGATTTTCCATTTGTAATCCGGTCCATTTGAGAAGATCTGAGAGTCACGGCAACAGTAACTTATGACTTAACAAAATTAATAATGTATCTTAAAATAACACTTTCACGCAATAAGCGTAGTCAACACTGCCGCGTATACCAAGACTCAATCTCGCCTCGATAGAATAAAGCGCATAGTAAGAAATTTAGCTTCAAAAATGAGCCATTCTTCATCAGATACGCAGATAAATGAAGGATACCCCTACAATTTTTGCCATAACCGCTAACAGAGCTAGTCAATTTCAAGTTAAAAATAAGCTTAAACATCAGTCGCCAGCCAGCCATAGCTGCTAAACGATTCTTTAATAATAAATAATGTCCTCTCCGTACATTTACGTTCAACCACAATGAATAATCTGTGGTGTTTTGAATTCAGCCCAGTAAGTATTTGAAAGAAACTCTTCAACTCCTTTACAAATCACATGAGCTGAACCTCGCAGTAACATAATCGTTATGGCTTATTTAAAAAAAAAATACACTTCAACTTAAGGTTTTGAATAGAGTTTGATGGGATTTGTACATCGTGGGAATAAATTATAAAATTAACTGAATTAATACTTAAAATTAGACAGAAGTATTTTAAAATGTAAAATAATGAGAAAATGTAGTAACTTCCTTCAATAATATTATGCAAACAGGCACTAATCAAGATACACTATTAGCAGACGCTTCTTTGAACTTGTACCTTCTGTCAGTGAGTCGATTTACACTGAATAATATCCATAGAATGTAACATATAATTCTATTTACAATACCAAGATAAAATACGCAAGTGCATTTCTATTCTAAATAATTCCATCAATGATAAGAAAAGTGCAGGAAATAACACAAAATTTTCAAGAACAGAAAACAGAATTGACTGCAGATAACAGGCAACCATGACGTAACAAGTATGACTGTAGCGACACTTGACGCCATTGGTGCTACGTTATAAAAGTCTAGAGACAGAAGCACTGCACAGCAGTAGTGTCGGCACTAGAATAATCCTGGTAAAGCACCTAACTACATTGAGAATATCTTGTAAAGGAACATTGTTTACATTAGTAACAGAAGTTCTTCGAAGTCCTAAGAAAAATGAGAATTACGTTAAAACTTGAGAGAATACTGGTACTCAAAAATGCGAATTGAGATGGAATTGATATAAGTATCATGACTCAACATTGTGAATATCTTCATTAAAATCATAATAATATGAAAGTTGGCTGTGCTTGCTCAACTTCAAATGAAGGCATGAGAAGAGGCATAAAAAATTGAATATAATCACGAGTCAGTGATTAATCTGTAAATAATTTACTGTGAAACTATTTTATTACTGAATTAGAATGAACCTAAACTATCTAACATAATTAAATAAGTTAGATTAATGTGATAACAAAAAGATATTAGAATAAAAAATAATAAGATAATACACAAGTGCAATATAGATAAATTGGCTGCCTCCAAGTAATAAGAAGCCAAATCACCTTGAAAGCGGGAGAAACAAACTAACGTGATCAAATGTTTGGTGACCTACAAAAGAAGGCATAGGTTTTTGCCTTTGCAATAATAGAAGTAAAATAAAGCTTGGGCCTCTATTGCATCTAAATGAAGACCTCATGCACCTTGTTGAGCCGTCGAGCCTCCTCCTGCCGCATCCTCGCTTCATCCAGGGAGGCTGGGGTGGGCAGGCCTCCAGGCAGGGCAACGAGCTCACGCTCAAATCCCAGGATATTCTCAGCCTCCACTGTAAATAAACAATAATGTAACTGTCTTGTGTTATTTATTAACAAATTTTACTGCAAAGTTTTTATATTATTTATTCACAAATTGGATTGTAAGCAGTCTATGTTATTCACTAACAAATTTGAATGCAAAGTATTTATTTTATTCCTCAACAAATTGGATTGCAAACAATCTATGTTATTCACTAACAAATTGGGTTGCTAAGTCTTTATATGATTTATAACAAAGATGAATTGCAAACATTTACAGCAGAATCATCCATGGCAAAGGGACTTGGCAATCTCTAATTCTGAAGATATTTTTCTCAGTGATTGATGGTTTATGTCTAGGAAATATCACCCACCAAATTGTAATAATTGTCTACTTCCCAATTCTGCCAAATTGTCTACTTCCCAATTTAGGTACATATATCAAGATTAGTGTGGAAATTTGTACAACTTGTGAATTTGATTTCATGAATTAAATACTTAATATGCTTTTGGCATTTCAACTTAATTTTAAATAGTTGAATATTAAAGAAGATAGTTTAATTAATTTTATCATATATCCATTAGCAGAAATATTTTTTTCCTTTATAGATAGTAGCCTGGCAGCAATAAATTATGTCTACAAAAATACACACAAGAGTAGAGAAATAAATCCTCACAACAACACATGAACTCACTCTTGAGTCTAGCCAGCTTAGAGCCATAGCACATGTCAGTCTGGTAGCCCAATATGAAGGTGAGGGGCAGTAGAGGGACCAGAGTGCCTGGCTTACGAGATCTCCGATACCTGCAACAGAGTCAATGTAATGATGATTTGTGAAAAGGTTATCCAGACACCATATTATTAACTATGAGAAATAAATTGCTCAAAATATATTTCACCAATATTTCTTTAAAAATAATATTTGTGTCTGTAATAATAACTCACCCAGCAATCATACCAACACCAGCAATTATATAGAAGGCCCCAAACCAGTAGAGCATCTCTCGAGACCGAGCTATTTGCAGAGCAAGCATTTTCTCCCTCATCTCATTTTGAAGGTGGATTTGACGTTCCAGCTGTGTAAGTATATAAGTGACAATTTAAAATCTAGTAATCAATGGTTATTGAAATTTATCTTCATTATAAAATGTACATACATAAATTGAACTATGAATTGAGTATTAAACAATGAACTATATACTGCTTATGTCATTGAAATATAAGGCATTGTTAAATCATAGTGAAACTTAGTGAATGTGAAACCAAGTAAACATTGTGAAAATATTCCTAGAAAAATACTTAGTTTATTATTTAAAGTCAATCAAGTGAAACATTTTAATAAAACAATTCACACAATTAAGAACTTTGATTAGATTTTAATATACCTGAAGTTGAAGAAATTAATGTTTGCTCACCTGTTCTCTTTGACTGGCAAGCATAAACTCTTGGTTTCTTGTGACACTTTCACTCATTGCTTTGTTTACATTCCCCATTTTGTATTGTTTAATGAATATCACCTAGCTGGAAAAATTGAAAAATATTTTATTAGTGAATTGATTGCAAATCAACCTGCTTGGCACAATGATAATTTTAACAATGTCCTTACTGATAATAAATAATGTACAATCATTCATTTGCAAAAGGATATAAATATACACTATTGTACTGAATGGGGTTGCTAAGGCATTGCTAACAACTACCTACCAGGCACAAACCTTAATCACACAAGGAGTGTTTTTTGCTATAACAATAACTACTCTACACTGATAACTCACAGTGACACTATATACCTATCTACTTGCAATTTATTGTATAATAAGAGTAAAGTTTACACAGAGGTTGACTAAATATTCTTCACAATGCTAACATAAAATATTTATTTATAGAGTTTTTCTCTAATTTCTTGAGCATCAAAAGTTTTTCTAAGAAGATAGACTACATTGTGGGATACTTAAGGTTTGTTACAATCTGAATATCATTTGATACATCAAGTTTACATAGTTTATAATGCATTTAGCTCCATGCATGAAAGGAAACCCTGATTGATAAGCAAAATCATCCTAAAACTGAGTGACATGTAATGATGTATGCACATAAATAAACAGAATTCTTAAATATGAGAAGAAAATTGTTTTCTCAATGCCTGCTTGAGAATAATAAGTTAAGATTGATAAAAATCTCATTTTATCAACAGAAATCTTGATGAGGTGCACACTTATACTTGCTAAAATCAAAATGCATCCAATAATACCATATACAAATTGCCAGCTCAGCCCAGCCCAGCTTTGGAATAATCACACATTTTTCTAAAATATTTCAGCTCCAACTTCACAATTTGCTGGGAATTAAATCTCATGGCTCTAAAGTCATGTATCTTGATTCAACCATATATATTGAGGTTTGCAAATACAGGGTGCGGCGCGGGAACTTACTTATTTGAATTGCGCGCCACGTGGCGGCCATTAGTCCTAGGAAGGTGGCGCCATGCGCAATATGGTGCGCGGGCTATGAAGTTTTTCGTCCACTCAGTTCAGTTGCGACCATGCAGTGGTCGAGAGAGGAGCGCGCGTTCGCAGTCTCTGTGTACTTTTCTAGTGGCCGGTCTATCGTTGCAACCCAGCGTGCGTTTAGGAGGCAGTTTAATGTCGCGCCCACTGGTCGTGTTCCTGGTCGTACATCAATCGTTCAGTGGGTGAATACTTTTATGAATACAGGCAGTGTGTGGAAACAAAAACCAGGTCCTTCCAAAACCACTAGGACGCCAGAAAATGTCGAGAGAGTAAGGCAGGCGGTTTTGCAATCACCTAAGCGATCCGCACGAAAACATGCATCTGCGCTTAGAATTTCCGATCGCACAGTTAGGCGAATTCTGCACCAAGACTTAAAATTCCACCCTTACAAACTGGCAGTGGTGCAAAAACTAAATCCACGTGATTTTGTTTCACGACAAAGGGCATGTGAAGCCATCGTTGAAAACTTGCCTAACAACGCACTTGTGTTTTTTAGTGATGAAGCACATTTTCATCTGTCAGGGTGTGTGAATAAGCAAAACATGCGATATTGGAGTGGTGTGAACCCCCGAGAACTTCATGAGAAGCCCCTTCATGCAGAACGAGTGACTGTTTGGTGTGCCTTATCCAGGACTGGCATCATAGGCCCATGGTTTTTTGAAGAGAACGATAGGGCAGTTACAGTCACTTCTGAACGGTACATTCAGATGATTCAAGAGTTTTTCCTTCCAAAACTTGATGAACTTGGTGTAAGAAATGTGTGGTTTCAACAAGATGGGGCCACGGCTCACACAGCACGCGCTTCAATGGCTCTCTTGCGCGAACACTTTCCACAACGCGTGATCTCCTTAACCCATTAATGCCGAGCGGTTCCATTTGGAACCAGCAGAAAAAAATGGATTCATAATAAAATTGTACGGTCAAATCAATATACTAGTGGATGCGTAGGTTTGATACACAACTTGGACGTGTTCTGGCAAAGTTTGGTTCTGCTGCGCCGACTACTCTCTGCTCAGTTAACATTAAAAGATTGTAAGTACCGGGTGTCAGACAGAAGGGCTTGACATCATTGCAGAGAAAGGTAAGTAGTTCGTTCTAAGAATATATTATTTATAAGTTAGATGCAGAATTTTATCGATAAAGAGAGTACTTTTAATCCTGTATATGGCATTACGTGATATAATGTTTCTAAAGTCTTATAGATCATGAAATATTTTGTCTGGTTCCAAATGGTACCGCTCGGCAGTAGTGTAAGCATTCCGGTCATCTCATTTTCCTAGTAGATTACTATGTGATATAGTTACGCATTGTATTTCAAAAACTTGTTTGTACTTAAAAATTATTTATTTAGATCTTAGATCTAAGTTTTTCTGTTATTTATTAGTGAACCATTATCTTTAGAGCTGTTAGTAATATATATCCCGAAAGTTGAAATATTTGGAAGTAGGTACATTGAACACTATACGATTGTTCATCCCGAGTCACTTTATTTCTAATTGTTTTTTTGGCAGATCATCACATGAAATAATTGAGATTTCGAGAGAAGAATAACACGAAGATCAAATATTTGCTACTGAACCTTTCACAGAAGCTGCAATAAGCGAAACATACTGAGATTCAGATAACTCAGATGACGCAGCCACTAGCAATTCTGCTCGCCTATCGAGAATAGTTATTGTAGCAACAGTAATCACCGAATGTGATAACAATGACTATCGACAGAGAAGAAAGTCAACTGTGGTCGACATGGCCACATTATACTACGACATATACGTGGCTAGCCCGTGAGATTTAGTTATAAACTTTGGGCAGCAGATAAATCAGATGATATTTTTCTGCAATTGAAGCTAATCGGCGGATCTAATAGAAAAAGAAACTTATTCATGGGCTGGAACATGGATTGGTCCCATAAACATGATACTATTGGTCCCAAGCGAACATATTATATGTGATATCTATTCTGGTTTCATTTGGCTTCTCAAAAAACTTAAAAAAAAGAATGGCTATTGCAATAAATTTTCAAAAAGATCTGTTAGGAAATGCAATAATGCAGGAGACCCTAAATAAAACAATCAGGGTCTATAGTGCACCCTTCTACTTCGATCCTTGATAAAGTGCAATACAACAATCAACAACATCGGCCAGCAAAGAGACATCAGAAGCACTGCAAATGCAGTGCTTCGTAAACAATGTTGACAACGCACCCACAAACATTCGTAAAATGGGCAACCTTCCTATTCATTTTGAATGAATGGAAGCATTCTATGCTAAAAATTAAATTGTATTCTGCCATGATTGGTTCATCATCAGTATTGTCCATTATGAATACGTATATTACATATTATCCATTATGAATAACCTTGCTTGATTTACTATCGGAAAAAGTGTTGTTTGAAGAAACGTTATGTTAATGCCGAGCGGTTCCATATGGAACCAAGCTATAATTTTTCACATACAACGAAAAATAAATATATGAACATATTTTTTGTTTATTACCATCACAAATGATAATATTCTCACGAGGAACCCCCAAAAAATTCAGTAAATAATTCTCGTCATTAATGGGTTAAGGGGCGATCTCCAGTGGCCAGCGCGCTCGCCGGACTTAGCCCCCTGCGATTATTTTTTGTGGGGATACTTGAAATCCTTAGTGTACACCAATCGTCCGAGGACCCTAGCTGAACTGAAGAACAACATTCGCGTTGCTATTGCTGACATTGGTCCAGACATGCTTGAGAAGGTGGAGCGAAACTTCCGATCTCGTCTGACAAAATGTATTGAACAGCATGGAGGTCACCTACAAGATGTAATATTCAAGAATTAAACTTGTAAGTAAACCCAACGAAACTTTAAATGTAGCTCTTTGTAAAAAAGAAAGAATTAAAACGCTATCTTTAATACTTTTTACTTTGTGATTTTTTTAAAAGAGTAAGTTCCCACGCCGCACCCTGTACATCTTTCCAGGAAATGATGGTTGTTGAGCTTCTGCTGTTAAGTACATTCAAGCTTCTGCTTAAATGTACTTAAATGTCTGCTTAAATGTACTTCTTAACATTCAAGCTTCTGCTTCTGGAAATGTTGAGCTTCTGCTGTTCTGCTCAAATTTTGAGAAAAGCTACAAGGAATTGATATATATGGTCCTTACACATCAAATGATATGCCTCTCATACCAGGGTGCAGAAAGTGGGTGAATATTGAAAGATATTTGGCGACGCATCTGCATCAAAATTTATGCCTTCTGAATATCTTGCCGACACACTTGGATTGAAATTATTGCACATGAGAAATAACTTCAAAATTACTGGAAATCTGAAATGCCACAAGCGCACACAGTAAGGTTTCTGGTACGCCAGAAAGATCAAGATGCTGTGAAGCTTGTTCAGAAATCAGTTGTGTTGTGTGTAAGTGTTGCAGTGCCGGTGTGTAGATAGTAAGGGATATACTATCAAAGTTGCTTGCAGCACTTTCTTATTAAAAATTACCCAGCAACAGATCTTGAAAATGGCTGGCGACGCTTTGGGTTAAAAAACCATATCTTGTTGATGCACGACAGCGCGACGCTGCTTGCACCCTCCCCACCCTGGCCTCTCAATGTTGTAGCTTAAAAACTCTAGGAGGAGATTTCTATGGTACACCCTTTTTGGCCATTTTCTTAGAATTTCACATTTTCTTCCATTTTTTTGAGAAATGGGCATGAATAAAAGCTGTCTATTTTTCTGTTTTACACATGTGTACCAAGTTTCAAAAAGAGAAAAATCTCTGCCTGTAAATAGCAGAGATAAAAAATTGCCAGTTGCTCCCCTTAACTCAAGTGAAGGCTGTGAAGTTTGCTTTTCTTTCCTCTAATAGCTATTTGGCACTTATCTCTAGCTAAGCAGAAACTGAAGCCAAATGTTAGTTTTTCTGTAACACAGTTCTAGGGTAAAATTAGAGATTTGGGGTAACTGTAACACATGACAAAAACTTTGTAAATGCATTTGCAGCTGGTTAATGGCTAAGACAGGTGACATTAGGTGTATGCAAACTAGGCGCATCACAACTCGACTTCCTGGGACATCAAATCACAAGCAAAGGAATTGCTTCCTTGCCAAAGAAAGTGAAGGCAATCCAGGATTTTCAGCAACCTGAGAAAGCCAAAGGTCTTTGGCGTTTCTTAGGCATGCTTAACTTCTACAGGCGTTTCCTACCTTGCGCCACATCAACGCTTGCTCCTCTTTATGCAAAATTGGCAGGCATTGCAAGCACCAAGAAAAACCCAACTCTCTCCTGGACATCCAAAGAAATTGAAGCCTTCAAACGCTCCAAGAGCTTACTGGCTGAAGCAATGATGTTGTCGCAACTTGCACCCAGCTCCTAGCACACTAAGCACAGAAATGTGCATTGCCAGCATAGTGGTAAAGCAGAGAATTTTTTAGACTCTCCCTCAAGTTCATTTTTGAGTCCTATAAGTAGACCAGTAAAGTATTCTGGATACCAACATAGGCAACATTATCATCCATAAGAAATTGGTTTAAATCTTGGTTAAATATGGAAATTAGAAATGAACCTATTCTAAAAAATCTCTGGTTTGTCACTATGATTGCCTGCGATGCATCCAACACGGCTGTGGCAGCAGTACTCCAACAGTCAATGGAGTGACAACTGACAAGGCCTATATCATTCTTCAGTCTTTCTCTCACCTCAGCTCAGAAAAATTATTCAGTCTTTGGCAAAGAACTTCTTGCCGTCTATGTTGCATTGCAACAGTTCAAATACAAAATTCAAGGTGTCAACTTCTTCATTATCACTGATCACAAACCACTCACCGCTCTCATCAAGAACACTTCACAGAGGGATAACCCAAGAGAAGTTCGTCAACTGCTGTTCATCAGTTATTTCACCTCGCAAATCAGTCGCATCTCTGGTGACAGCAATGTAGTTGCCTATGCTCTTTCACGCAGTCAGCCCCGCTGCCCAAGCCCCGAAGATCCAGTTTCTGAAACTGACAACCAGCTCTCCTGTCAGCCTCTCCATATCTGCACTCCACCCATTCACTCTTCATTCATGAAGATGAAGCTACCTAAACTGGATGCTCAATTTGAACAAGAAAAGGATGAAGAAATCCAAGCTATACTGACAGGCAAAACGCCAACATCTTTAACCCTGCCACTTACCCTGGTTTGTCAGGATGACATGGACTATGGAAATTGATGGTAAAACAGCAAAACCATACATCCTTGCAAGCATGTGCTTGCAAAATCTTTGAGCAAATTCACAATGTGTCTTATCCCGGAGCGAGATCCTTGGCCCTTGCTAAGGCAAGTACGAGCTATGACAGACAGACAGACAGCGAGCATACTAGTGAGTAGTGGCAAACCAGAGATTTTTACAAATAAGTTCATTTTTAATTTCTTTACTTACTCAATATTTAAACCAATTTCTTATATGTATGATAATGCTGGTAGCCTGGTATCCATGTCCATACTTTACTGGTCTACTTAATACTTATAGGACTCAAAATTGAACTTGAGGGATACTAAAAAACTTTCTGCTTTGCCTGCAAGCTCACTTCATTTGGCCTCACATAAATTCAGACGTCATTCAAACTGTGGACAAAATGTTGTCCAGCATGTCAGCATGCCAACTGCCAAGATTACCCAACAGTGAACACAACGTCTCTACTCTACAGCTAGTCTGGAAAAGTCCTATTTTTTTCTGAAATATCGCGGCTCTAATATCATATAATTTCAGTAGGTATGAAATCTCGCGGCTCGAATGTCATAAATTTTTGTTTGATTAAAAAATTGCGGTTTGCACTTCGCAAACATGTCATTTCATAAAATTTTCAACTTCCGCTGCTCGTAGAAATGGAATCACGACTGGCAAATCCATAAAACCACGGCTCGAAAAATTCAGTCGCGGCTCGCCAAGTAGATATATTCCATACTAGCTCTACAGACTCTACTGTCTCCGCCATTCCTACAATCCTACTGAAGACAACAAGTTCAATCAATTACATGTGGATCTTGTAGGCCCGCTTCCTTATACCTAATAAGGGATACACCTACAGTGACGGTGTGACCTACTTACTAGCCATGAATACATGATTGACCGACGACCGTTAGTCAAGATGGACAGAAGCTGTACCATTGGCAAACATCACCGCTGAAACCGTTGCAAACGCTATTCTGCACAACTGGATCGCTAGCTTTGGTGTTCCAGTATCTAGGTATCAGCTCTGATAGAGGAGCCTAATTTGAGAGCAGCATAATGCAAAGCCTCATGCAAACGCTCGGATGCTTGCGGATAACAACAACAGCATACCACCCTCGGTCACTCGTAGTATTTTTATAATTAGGTTTAAAGGCTTCGAGTGCTTTTGCACTGCCCAGCCTGATCTCAGTCATTAGTTGGGGATAAAAGGAAGAGGCTTGGGCCAA
>NW_025930522.1:0-26642 GCF_000764305.2 Hyalella azteca | reverse complement strand
CACTGCACAGCACCACTGCACCAATAGAAGGTGCTGGCAAACAAGGCCGCGGTTTACGCGCTAAGATGAGCAGTTGACGCGGCGTATGTTTATTGATACGCACGAGCACCTCAGCCTGCGCACCTCTTCACTTACTTGCGTGTGTGCACATCATCACCCATTTACGGGGTGCACATCATCACCCATTTACGGGGTGCAAGTCATCACTTTGTTAAGAGGTGCATCTCATCACCCATTTAACGTTTGCACATCATCACTTTGTTAAGAGGTGCAACTCATCACCCATTTAAGGAGTGCACATCATCACTCATTTAAGGAGTGCACANTTGTACATCATCACTTTGTTAAGAGGTGCAACTCATCACCCATTTAAGATTTATACATCATCACTTTGTTAAGAGGTGCAACTCATCACCCATTTAAGATTTGTGCATCATCACTTTGTTAAGAGGTGCAACTTCTTAACAAATTTAAGGTGCACTTTATCACCACACTCACTTTAGTCCCTACATCACCTCGCATATTTTTCTAAATTTTCTACATGAATAAAAAGAAAGATCGAGTGAACATTAACAGTTTGTCGTCATTTTATGAATTAGTAACCGAAAAATATTTCAGATAAATTCAACTTTTTAATTTCCTGCTACCGGAACAGGTAGAAACGTACCTTAAGTGTACAGAGTTTGTATTTTACAAATTAATTTAACAAGAATAATAGGATTTTTTATACTTATTATACGACTTTTTTTATTATATATTATATAATTAAATTATATAATTATATATTATAAATATACAGGATGAACCAGAATTAACTGACCCTTTTAATTTGTTAATAAATAAAAAACTAAGAACGTTATGAAGTTGAAACTTGCTTTATTTAAAAGAAGAACATTTTTATGGTAATATTGTATCCTATTTTTTAGGATAGAATAACTAACTAGGATACAACATTATATACAATATTTTAACTAATACATATTATTAATAATAATAAATTTTTTACCCAATACAATAATAAAATATTGTAATAGGATACAATATTTTAACCAGGACACAATATTACAATAAAAATTCTCTTCTTTAAAAAAAACAAGTTTCAACTTCATGACGTTGTTAGTTTTTTATTTATTAACAAATTAAAAGGGTCAGTTAATTCTGGTTCACCCTGTATATGCTTATATATTATATACTATTATATGTTTTATTTTATGACTCTTTTTCAGCGTTCTCCCAGTCTCATCAAACGACATTTATCCTTTGTTCGTTAGGAGGGAGGGGAGTTTTCCATGAAGGTGTATATTTCTCGTCGGAAGCTCTTCAGCATGAGCACGTTTCTTCCATTTGTACCTGCGCCCTGGCAGTTCAGAGAGCATTTCACTCTGAAATTTCACTCTGCATTTCACTCTCGTCGTAAATTTTAGTTCGAACGCATTCGGACGGAACGAAATCATTATTATTATTCCTTAGGCACGCAAATGTTGATATTTGATAGAATTATCATGTTGGAAATTTCGTTGAGAAGCAAGATTTCAACGATGGATTTTTTGTAATGACATTGATTTAATTTCGATAATAATGCCAATACAAATATTGACTTAATTATGATAATATGTCAGTTTTTGTAATAAAAAATAATTTAATATATAAATGAATTACTTTCACATTAACACGCTACCGTGTTATGGCTGTAGTACTCTGATCATGCATTATCATTCCATTATTATATGGATATTGGAAATACTTAAAATTTTCATTCCAATTTTCAAAGCTCGCAACGTACTCCTTCGCGGCTGAATTTTTTAGATATGAACGTTTAAAATAATTTACGGTCTTCCATCCTTTTAAATAAAATTGCGTACTTTAATTTAGCTGCAAATATAATTCATGCATAAAATTGAAATTCATGATGAACAGCGTTCATTTTACCAGGTTTATGAACTTTAGGTAAACTGAATATTTAATCGAAGCATAAAATTATAATTCATTAGATACGATATTCGTCATTCAGGATTTTACTAAAGTCATAACTAATTCTAAAAAATGTTCTCAAAATATTATTTAGAGGCAGGCATTTATTTCATCAAAATTTTAACGCCACAGAAAACCATTCTCTAAAAGTTGAGTTTCCCGAGACACAGCAGCTCTGTAAATATGTTGATTTATTGGAAAATTATTCTTCTCCCGCCGTCACATGTTCTACAAAGAATAACCTGCGTTTTGTACTATTTTCATAACTAAAAACCTTTTTTCTCCTACACCGATGATGGATATGACATATGGGTGTCATCGATGATGATATCGTTGATAATGGGTGTTTCGGTAAAATGATTTCATTCCTTATAACAATTAAAATTTAAGAATTCAGATGGACCAGCACCCTTAACTATCCTTAATTGATATAATCATTGCAATTACTACATAGTCAGAGCTTCAAAAATATAACTCAGTTCTCACTGCAGGGAGTGACAGAGAGCGCATTTTCTCGTCGACGAAAACTTGAGGTCACGGACAGACGGACGGACAGACAGACGGACATGGCGAGCACAATAGTGCATTTTTTTCATAAATGAGAAAATGCGCTAAAAAGAACCTCCATAGTGTGCCTACCGAGATGATTTTTACAAATTAGCATAAAACGTCTTGACTATGCAACTCAATATCTATAATTGAATTCTAGTTAATCATGGACCGTTATTTAGGTATCGTAATTTTCAAACAAGATATTTTAAAGCGACAAAATTCCTGACACATACACTGAGCCTCTCAACAGACGTGGGTACCCGTAAAATTTCTACCAAACATTAGTCGTCGCTAGATGAATTTTCAACTCTAACGAATTTTTGTGGCGCGAATTTTGACAGCGGACGCAAACATGAGCATGGAAATATTATCTTGATCTTGGGCTGTCGCCGGATGCCTGTTTTTAGCACATTTTCTCATTTATGGAAAAAATACACTATTGTGCTCGCCATGTTCGTCTGTCTGTCTGTCCGCCTGTCCGTCTGTCCGTGACCTCAAGTTTTCGTCGACGACAAAATGCGCTCTCTGTCACTCACTGCAGTGAGTACTGAGTTATATTTTTTTACAAGTCCATTGTTCTTGTACAGGCATACTAAGCATGCGAGTCTTGGCGCTAAACATAAAGTCCCTATCAGCTTTTCTGAATTATAAATTGTTTACAGATTCGAGGTCAGGTAGAGCTCATGCACAAGGCTATTCATGCTTGCAAATTCGGTGGATGATTTTTTCAATTTCGTTCATTTATTTTATTTAATTTCATTTCCCTTCAGAATTTCAGGAGTTTCTAGTGGTTTACAAATTTTTCACTCTCGAGATATGATCAATTTTTTCCCTTGGTTATGTAAAGAACGAGATTATTATGAATGATCCACTTCATTGTACATGTTATGTAAGAAATAAAATGGAACATTCGCCTTATTTGGGCATGTTATGTCTAGATAAAAATGGAACATTTGATTCATATGTGCATGTTATGTATAATAATCAAGGAACATTCGCCTAATTTGTGCATGTTATGTACGAAATAATCATTGAACATTTGCTTCCTCTGTCTATGTTACGTAAGAGCTAATCATGGAACATTCGCTTCATTTGTGCATTTTACGTTTGAGATAATCATGGAATTTTCGCGTCATTTGTCCATGTTTCTTAAGAGATAATCATTGAATTTTCGCTTTATTTGTGCATGTTACTTTAGAGAAAATCGTGGAACATTTGCTTCGATTGTCCATGTTACGTAAGAGATAATCACTGAATTTTCGCTTAATTTGTGCACGTTGCTTAAGAGAAAATCGTGAAACATTTATTTCATTTGTGCATGTTACTTAAGAGAAAATCATGGAACATTCGCTTCATTTGTGAACGCATCTCTTGTTACCAGAGAATTTTCGACTTTTTATCCAGTTGAAGTTTCGAACAAAGACAAATTGGAATTGAAGACAAGTTGATAGCGGAAGCAAATTGACATTGAAGAAAAGTTGTTAATAATGATTTGCTTTCATCGGCGACAAGTTGACATAGGAGATGAGCTTAAAAAACATCAGTTTTTCCTTAAGGAAAAATTGTCTTTTTGCGCAGTATTTTAACCACTAAATAGTAATTATTCAAAAATATTATATATATTGAAACAGTTGAAAATATTGAAATGAATCACAAGTATATGAAAAATGGAAATATTGAAATAAATCAAATAACAAATATTTTTATTCCCAGCTAGTTGGGACCTGAATTTTGGCAGATGAATTCCAGCGACAAGTTCAGACTTCGCGGTCACGACAAATTATTTCGTAAAGATTCAATTTTTGCGAAGCATTCGGCCACGTGCATTAATTTACATAACATATAGTATACTCCTTGTTCCGCATTATTTACATGACAGTAGTTTAACATTTCTAAATATGTTCCAATGTTCTTCGTGAAAGCAATTGATAAAATATCAATTCTGTACTTATTATTTTTTAACAGAATCTTGTCGTTGCTTTTTTCGCCCAGCAGCTTCATGACATATATCAAATCTCAATTTAACAATATGAAATGAGACTTAGCCTAATAATAAAATATTTTTTAGGTCCTATAAGCACTTGATAAACTATCAACTCTGTACCTATTATTTTTTAACAGAATCTTGTCGTTGCTTTTTTCGCCCAACAGCATCATGACATGTATCAAAAATCTCAATTTAAGAAGATTAAATGAGACTTAGCCTAATAATAAAAAATTTTTTAGGTCCTATAAGCACTTGAGGATTTTTAGGTCCTATATAGGTCCTATATTAGCTCTTTTTGGGTTATACGTTCCAATATAGGATCTTTCGCGTTACATGTAAATATCACAAGTATTCTACCACTAATTCTAAATTGTGACGAACTCAGCTAAACGAAAATTAATTGTTGAAGTGGTTAGTTCGAATAATGTTATAAAAACCTCAAAATGAAACCAATATTCATCAGTTTACACTTACTAATGATTCAAACCAATTCCAGTTGTGATATCTGATGGGAACATTTTGTACATGGTGCCTCCGAAAATCATTTAAGAAGGTTAACCTGATGCAAACCAAAATGATTTTATGCAAAGTTTTGAACGTATTTTACTTCTTTCCCGCATACAGCAGCCGTGGCAGGCTTCGCACCATTTTATCTTCGAACCTCTCCACCGATATGCAAATCGAATCTGTGATATTTCCGGACCCTCCAGTTTAATTTCCTATCCGTGGCTGAGTTATCGTATCCGTGGGCTGTTTTGATGTCACTTCACTGAGCTTTGGTAGCAATATTCGTAAAGTTCATTGTATTTGTGTATAGAAGTGAATGACAAGCGGATAAATCGAATTGTTTAGCGGCAATATAAAATAATGCTCGAAGTGTTAATCTTGTTATAGTTTTAGATATATTTTATGTTTTCAACGTCAAAAGCTTTGTGTTATATTTCAATGTTTTTTTTAATTTCAAAACTGTAATCATTTAAGGAGGCTTTTAATAAGCTTCCTGCAAAATGTTTGTCAGAAATTTTATTTAGCAACAGACGAGCAGCGAAACTTCGCTCGCAGATCGTCTGCACAACAAAACTTGATTACTTAACTTCAAACATTAATTTAGAATGAATTTTAAATTTTGAAGTGATTGATCGCAAAATTACAAATTTTTTATTTTATTTCAAAATTACGTATTAAACCCAGTTAATAAACTGGGGCACTCATATATGATGTTTTGATGCATGCTGAAAGTTTTGAAATTTTATAACTTGAAATGTTCACTTCAATAAATATTTGTCAATAATCGATAATATTTAGCTTCTCATTTCAATGACTCTAATATTAAATTCTATACAAGAAGATCAACCTTCCTCATTTAAATGATCGCTTGTTCAAATTCAACCGCATAATGCGAAACAATTTTACTAACTTCAGTTGAAAATACATTTGCCCAGATTATTCAGTGATTCAATTTTTCTAGATTATCCTGCTTTCTTCTATTCACAAAATTCGACTACTTACGTTTTGAAAAAAATCAGAATCAACATCACTGCACAGCCAGATTTAACGAATCTCATGTATCTAATTTCCTGTTCATGTGTAATTTCAGGAAACTTTATCATGAATTCACCTTAATGCAATAATTATTAAGTTGTTTTAGTATCTTCTTGAAGTAATATTTTCCTTGCAAATCAAAGTCATCGAAATAAAATTTCATGGTCTCGTTTACCACTGAAATTTGGATAGACAATATTTCGGTAGAGAGAGGATTACTCAGTCTTTACTGAACAATCGACGGTTTACTAAAATAAAACAATTAATTATTAAATATGCTCACCAAAGTTTACATCTCGTATTTATTCTTTTTTTTCGTTGGTGAATAAATTAACGATAAGCACATATCAGAATTTATTTTAAGTACACGCGTTTGGATGAACCAATTACCATAAATCATGGGATATTTAATAGTCTATTTTGGCTAAGATCGCCAAATTACTCGGGCATCTGCACTGAACTCGAGCGTTATTATCTTGCCTTCCGTAATCTAAATCTTCCAAATTATGAAAGACCATCAAGTTTAATAACGCTAAAATAAACAGTTTTTGAAGTTAATAATTTAGTTCTCCTAAATTAGCGCTTGTGTATTATATTATGTCTGTATGTCATGCTCTCACACTGACCTTTGCGGAAAATTCAAATATTTATTTTCTCGCTGATTTGAACAAATTTTCTTACTATCTGTTGAGATTTTACAGTTAATCTAACTCAAAGTCTTTTCGTTTTTGCATTGTATTCGTACACAGAAATTCTAAGAATTTACATCCACTTTCAACGACACTAATTCTCAACGACAACATTGAAAATTTTGTTATCTATAAGCTGGTATTTTATAATTAAAACGAACTCTCGTAACGAAACGAATTAATTCAACCATACAAAAACTGCGTCAATCTTAGAAAATAAATTATTTTTCTTTGCACGCGATACCGTTTTTCAAGAAAATATAGTCGCTATTTAAAAATTCTATCGACAAAACTCGCAAACCACGGCAAAATCTTATTTCTCTCGCAACAAAATTTCTCTCTGACTCGGCAAAATCTCATTGTAACCAAAATCAATTTGTTTACTTGTTGTTTCTTGCTCAATCAACGTCGGCTCAATGAACCTAAATCTAATCTGGCCCAAGCAGACACGTATTTAGGACTTCTCTGCCAGTACCATGGATACAGTTTGCTTTGTGGTTATATTGTCGCATCCTAGCGGTATATCCTATTTCATTAGGTTTCACGCATCCTAGCGTTAAATCCTATTGCTTTAGCTTACACGCATCCTACCGGTAAATCCTATTTCTTTAGCTTACACGCATCCTAGCGTTGAATCCTATTGCTTTAGCTTACACGCATCCGAGCGTTAAATCCTATTTCTTTAGCTTACACGCATCCTAGCGGTAAATCCTATTTCTTTAGCTTACACGCATCCTAGCGGTAAATCCTATTTCTTTAGCTTACCTGCATCCTACCGGTAAATCCTATTTATTTAGCTTACACGCATCCTCCCGGTATATCCTATTATTTTAGCTTGCACGCATCCTAGCGGTAAAACCTATTGCTTTATCTTACACGCATTCTAGAAGTAAATCCTATTTCTTTAGCTTACACGCATCCTAGCAGTAAATCCTATTTATTTAGCTTACACTCATCCTAGCGGTAAATCCTATTTCTTTAGCATAACGCTAAAGTTTTTTTCAAGTTTTACATTATAAACCGCTGACTACATATTTCAATTTTTTCCCTGAACTTAGCCTCGATGAGATTTTGTTTTTTCATAAACGATTTTTTTTACTCGAAAACTCAAAATGAATCTCATACAAAATATTTGGTTTAACAACCAACAAAAAAACTCTTCAACCCTAAATTTCATGGTTTCCTAAATTTTTCTTGAACATAAAAGGATATTTGAAAATAGAATTGACCTACCAATCAAAAGGTAGAATCAGAAATCGAGTTCACTTGACTCTCATTATTAGGCGGCTAATAACGCATCGTCGAAAAGGCTTCTGTTTGGAAGTCCATTAATCTTGCTGACAATGACTAATTATGGCCTATGCGGCTAAAAATGGCACTGATCCAACCTTAAATTTACCACAGGAATATATTATTTTGCAAATACCTGTTTCATTTTTCATTTACACCAAAAATATTTAAACCACTCTTGAACCCACAAGAACAAATTTTAGATCTTATGAATTGATGAAAAATTATCTAATAATTTAATTTATTCGAAACAGCAGATGAATTTTTCAAGTAAGTACCTAAGCCCAATTTGTTTTATCAAAACATCATATAAAGTGTAGGAAATATTTTGGTATAACGAAATAGTTAAATCCATTCAATGATAATTGAGAATTTTATATAAGAATACGGGCAGGTAAACCAATGAATTTTCAACAACTTTGCATTATTTTTATCCATTCAGTATTGAATACATTATTTCCTAATAGGAGCTATTTTTCAACAAATTCTAACCTTGTTATCGATTATTCTGTGTTTCATTGTATGGTTTACGTCTGTGATATAATTTCTAACTTTTTACCTAATTTTATTTTTTGACATTCAAATGCTGTAATTTTACATCATAAAGCATGACTGTTTGATGTAACTTTTTAGCTGTTCGAAAACTTCAGGTTACAGCATAATTTACCTATGTCATTATTTGCAGCTAATTTTTTCCAATACAAAAGAATTATGATCACTCTGAAAGTTTTTACAGCGTGAAAAATCTTTACACAAGAATATTCGCGTAAATAACACATCTAAATAATACATACTAGTTCAGTCCTGACACTGAAAATTTAACAATTATCAGTTCCCGTTTATAGTTTCGTATAGTCAAAATCTTTCACTATTAACACTTGATGTCTTTACGCTGGTATAAATCAATCTTATTAATCACAATGCTGGATATCCGTTTAGTCTCACCTTAGACAAGCACGGCTTCCGTATGGCATTTGCCGGCAGCACGGCTGCCGTATGGCATTTGCCGGCAGCACGGCTGCCGTATGGCTTTTGCCGGCAGCACGGCGGCCGTATGGCTTTTGCCGGCAGCACGGCTGCCGTATGGCATTTGCTGACAGCACGGCTGCCGTATGGCTTTTGCCGGCAGCACGGCTGCCGTATGGCATTTGCTGACAGCACGGCTGCCGTATGGCTTTTGCCGGCAGCACGGCGGCCGTATACTATCATTACTATCGTAGTATCATTTATTTATATCTTTACTTATATTACTTATATTTTTTCATTACATTACTCGCCTTTAAGTTGACTGCACACCGACCACTTCATATTGAACCTCATCCAGTCGCATCACGGCCATTTAAGACGAAGGTGTTATAGTCGTAACGGTCCTTAAATTTTAATGACCATAGCGATACTAATTTAAGCAAAGGTAATGGATATGCGAGATGTTGTTTGGAGCACCTAACTCTAAACTCTCTATTTCAGAATTGGAATATCTACTTCAAAATTAGAATCACTTTTTCAAGACTGGAATCTCTATTTCAAATATGGAAAATTTATTTCAAAACTCGAATTTTTCTTTCGAGCCTGGTAAGCTATATTTGATGTTATTCATTAATCAGAAACCAATGCAACCCATGTTCTGAACAAGAGGCCTATCAACTGCTGATTATTGCATAGAGCAGTTATTAACTTGCACCTATAGTCCATCTATTCGCTAATCGTCAGTGTTTATTCCGAACAAAAGTGTCAAATATCGACTGACCTCACGAATTTAATCACAGTTAATCTAACTATTTATACAATTTTTCTAATGAGATACTTCATTCAAACCGATGCGTTTTCTTAATCTTAATTAATTAATCCTAATCTTAATTCTTTGTCACTACGAATGCGTTTCATCTGATTCGTTTTCTATATCTCAGAAATCCTGTATTGCTTTACACGCTGAAACTGCTCACATGCACTGCACAGCTACCTAAGCTATGTGAACGAAGACAAGACCATCAAAAACGTCTTTTATATCGCGCTCGAAATAATAATCTTTTGAATTAAGAGGGAAGGATCAAACAAGAACCTTATTAATAAAATAAGGAATTATCAACACAAATTATATTAATAAAAAGAGGATGAATAAACAAAAACCTTATTAAAGAAAAGTCAATGGTCAACAAAAACCTTATTAATAAAAATGGGAAGGATCAAACAAAATCCTTATTAATAAAAAGTGAATAATAAAACGAAAACCTTATTAATAAAATAGGGAATGATCAACAAAAACTTTATTGATGAAAAGGAGCATGATAAAACAAAAACCTTATTAATAAAAAAAAATGAATGATCAAACCAAAATCTTATTAATAAAAAAGGGAGGATCAAACAAAACCATTATAAATAAAAAAAGGGAAATATCAAATAAAAACCTTATTAATAAAAATAAGGAATGATCAACAAAAACTTTATTAATAAAAATATAACTTAGTACTCACTGCAGTGAGTGACAGAGAGCGCATTTTTTCGTCGACGAAAACGCGGTCACAGACGGACGGACGGAAAGACGGACGGACGGACGGACTTGGCGAGCACAATAGCGTCTTTTTTTCCATAAATGAGTGAATGCGCTAAAAAATGGACTGCCAATATCCTATGAATAAAAAGGGAAAGATCCGCTCAGTAAACAGAGAAAGATCAATGATGTCAGCAGGTTTACACATGATAACAGAGCTGTGGACATAGCCGGTCCCGGAGACAGCGCACGTTACGTCAAGCTTCCAACAGTTGATTCCACTCCTAGTAAGCATGCTTCAGTTGATATCACAGTATACAAGAACAGATGTCGTGATGAATCCCAACAATTCCTGGTATGAAGTGTGGCTGTGAGCATTTTCCCTGTAACCTCTAAAGTGTGACTTTCAACGTCAACAGTTTATTCGATGAGCATATTTTTTCATTGCCGAATAAAATTTTTCGGGGAAAATTCTATTTGAATTTCCTTCACGAAAAAATTCAATTTCGTGAAAAACTTTTTCGTGAAGTTGAATTTTCCATCATGAAAAAAATCCTTCACGGAAATTCTAGTTGAATTTTCTTCACGAAAACCCAATTTTGTTACAAATGTACTTAATAATTCCATCTTTATAGAAAATTTAACTAATTTTCAACAATTATTCGCTCAATACTGTCATTAAACAATTGGTACCGCAGCAGTTATGATTGTCCAGTTCCATTTGAAGTTCAAGCGTTAATTTTCTATTTTATTGTGACAGAATTTAAATTGCTATACTCGAAATCTATGTTCAGCCTTAAATTTGTCATGCAGAAATTTTGTGGAACTGTCATGTATGGAATTATTCTGTATTTAAATATATGAGCTGAAAAGATACACGATAGTGTGTCAGTATTTTTAATAAACATAAGATTTATTGATTATAGAAAAATAGTAATTATAATATTAATAATAATAATAAAGATAATAATAATAACAATAATAGTTATATTGGATATGTGTGTAAATAAACATGTTGATAATGGCTCTGCAGAGACCCGATGTTTCTCGATGTTAGACTCGTTCTGATATCTCCCGAGTATTGAGTGATAAAAATCATTTTATCAACCGATCAAACAAATTTCGAAGAATGAAATCAGGAATTTCGAACAACTGTACAGGTTAAATCGAATAAATTATAATTCTCCCCAAGATAGTACGATAGGAAAACACTTTTTTCCATCATATGGTGAAAATTTAACGAATACGAGCTTTTATTCCGCAGTTGAGTTGATTACTTTGTTATTAATGTATTATATTATTGTATTATATTTATTATAACGAAATTCTTAATTTCATTTGAATAAATCGTTCCAATAAATCATACTAATCATTCATTCTTTATAAATTTAAAACCGATCATCTCTAGCATGCTCGAAATTTTTATTCTCTTTCTCTTCTCCCCTTTTATTCATTGTTCTTCACATATCTTACAACATATAATTTTATTCCCTGCTCTCTCTCTTTTATTTAAGTCTCCCGTTGCCTCCTGGGAAACTTTCCTAGCGACTGAAACATGAAACTTACTTCCCATGGAAAAAAAATTAGTCATAAAAAATTTGTTGCTATCTGACTCTTGTTGATGGTGCAATAAGCAATTAGTTACTCGAACATTTCTGGGGCAAGAAAACATTTCTCTTCGCATAAATAAATTTACAAAATAAATCATAGGTGCACTTTTATTATTCACTTTTCCTCCAGGAATTTTAAAGTAAAGAAAATAGCCAATAAGTTAACCATTTCTTATAAGAGAAAACGTTTCGGAGTCCAGCTCCATCGTCAGTTCAAAACCTAGAACACAGGTACAAACAATTAGTAGCCTAAAATTCACCATCAAACAACTCACCCTAACTCGAAGACACCAGAAATAAAATCTAAAATAAAACAAATAAAAATGAGATAACATGTGGAGAAGGTACTATCTATTTACAATTTGTAGAGGATAGGAACTGAATGCGGCATTTAAACTGGGTTTCTGTTTGAAAATATATAATGATTCTAAAATTTATATGTCAGAAACACCGGTTGTGGAGGCTAAAACTCTAAAATCACTATTGGACACCGGACTTATCCGGTGTCCACCGGACTTACCCGGTCTAAAATCACTATTGGACTTCACTTATCCTGTTCTGGACTTAAAATTATTTATTTAAGAACAACTGACTGAATATTTAAAAAATCGGGGCACACACTGCTATATATATTTTAAAAACGAGTGTCATATCACTCATATGATAACATCAAATGTAAATTATTTAGAAACTTCGCTGCAAATAGAAGGTGAAGATAGTCATTCAGGAATATATTTAATATATACGTTTAAATTCATGACAACTATCATTCTGTGGTCATTTTTGTAGCATTCATAATTTTACCACGAAACTTCTCGACCAAACTCTTTGATAATTTGTATGTTTTGTGGTGATTCGTATGTAATTGTATTTTAGTATTGTAATTTGTTTTGTAATATTGTAATTGTATTGTAATATGTTTTGTATGCGATAATTCGTATGTTTTCAGTATTCCGTTCATAATTAATAAATAATAATAGCAATCTCAGCGTTTATTAGGCCGTAGTCCTGTCGCCGATTCTTGACATCGTAGAACATTGGCAGCTTGTTGCGGTCTCGCACACGCAATTCACTGCTTCGATTTTTATTCCAATTGCATTGGAATAAAAAAAACTGTATAACTTCCGCAATGAAGTCACTTTAAGATTGATATAAATAACCTGTCTCATAGAAGGAAGTCTCATAGAAGAAACACAAAGAAAAATTGTATTGGGGCAAATAATCGATCGAAGATACGTCACTTCTGGCATTTAGTGGAGCTTCGTCTATACCAAACTTTTGTGGAGCTTCGTAAATCATAAAAATTTAACGAAAGTTTTTGAACTAATTGATTGTGTTCTTATTTATGGGATCCATTTAAGGTAAAGTTTGAAGGATTTCCACTTTTATTTACGTTGGTAATTATTTAACTTCAGCTTCTGTAAGTTATCTTTTCTTGTAAATCTTAACTATCGA
Source organism: Hyalella azteca (assembly GCF_000764305.2). Lineage (NCBI taxonomy): Eukaryota > Metazoa > Arthropoda > Malacostraca > Amphipoda > Hyalellidae > Hyalella > Hyalella azteca. Next base: position 13,058 of record NW_025930522.1, on the reverse strand, counting down.
CTAGTATTTATTGTACTTTCCGCTTTCATGATATTTTAAATTGGCTCCATCGTAACCATATTCTTATCTTGTTTGAATTGTTGTAGGATCGTCAAAAATATTTTCAAAATTACAACTTATAACGAGTATGATTTAATGCCGGATCTTTCATAGATTTTATATCATGCAAGTTGATGCATGTTTCCTTTTTTTGGCAGCAAGCGATTGAATATCAACGTAATTTATGAGCGCTTTCTCTTTACCTTATATTTTCAAAAAATTAATAAATAACATATCAGGTTATACAAGAACTATATACAAAGGCGTGAAATTTAATATTAAAATATTAAAATTATTGAACCACTTCAATATAAGATGGGTTACGAAAACTTCGAAAAATTAAAATGCAACCAAAACAAATGATATCTGCTAGAATAAATTAAGCGCAAAGAAAACTGCGTAAAGAACTTTTTGTTTGTGTTCATATAACCAGGAAACCAAAATATGCGTGAATAATTATACATTTCCTATAGACACCATAACTGCAATTTATCGAAAAAATCGTAAAATGCATACCATATTGTTTAAAAGGTTTGCCTTTTAAACCTAAAATATTAAAAAACTATATTAAGCGAGCAGTTTCTGTCTGTAAATTGATCATTGAACAAACTCTGGGAAAATTAAATTAAAATTAAACGTTTCTAGGATACCTTGTCACTTCCTCTCAGTTTGATAATAATATAATTTCTATGTTGAGTAACATTTAAAACTTTCATTTATACACAGATAAATTTCCAAGCATTTACAAGCATAAATGTAACCGGATATTTTGTAGACGTTCCTTGTGACAAGGAAAACGCATATTACTTTATTACTTTATTTCTTTATAAAGTATATTATAAAGTATATATAGAATACTTTATAAAGTATATTTATAAAGTATATATTTCTTTATGAAGTATTATTCTTTATAAAGTAATAAAGGCTATTACTTTATTACTTTATATAAATTATGGAAAATTGTAGGATGCGCCGTCATATTTCAAGCACATGGAGCTTATCGAGTTGCTAAATCTCTTTAGAAACTCATCATGTCTTGCATGGCTCAATTCCTGCATTCCTATATTATGAAAAATTATATTTATTTTCCTTGAAGCTATTTTTTATTTTGAGGGGAGGGCAATAACATTGACACCTTTAACTTGGTTTGAACAATTGTCTGATATGCATCTCGAATGTTTGTTTGCATGAACGTATATACTTCAATTAAATATGTGAAAAGAGACTTTATTTGCTTTTCTATAATAAATCTCAATATACTTTGATGGATGAAAATCGTTGGGATCAACGATTAAGGGAAAATTACATCCAATTTCACTCATTTAATAGATTACTTGCATATTGCTTCAATGAACTCTTTACACGGACGATATTTTAATTTAAATTAAAAATTGTAATTATAATTAATTGTAAAATTAATATTTTAATTAAAATTTAAATGTTGTGAGAAAACATTTTTAGAGTTGCTGCAGTTGTTTCGTTAGAAGCAATGTCATCTAGTCTCATTATTTTTAGATAATCAATATGCTGCAAAAATATCATTTCGATCATTTTTAGTGATGAGTTGACAATAATAAAAATTTATATTATGCTTATGGGAAATTTGCCAACAGTTATCTAATTCATTCATTTTTTAATAATTTAGAAATTTATTGAGGCAGGTTTAGAGCAGTTCTGGTTAAATTCAAAATTGACGAATCTCTAGTTGGTTACTGGAAAAAAAAAATAATTTTTTTTGTAAAGAGATAACTCTTACCAATCGAGAGCCTTGAGCACGCGCAAAATACAGTGTGTTACAAAGCCACCGCTGTTTCACGTGCTTTACCATAAAAATTAAAAAAAATTAAAAGTGAAACCATCGTTAGTTAACTGTATATTTGGTCCATCTCTTGGCCCGTGTGCTTGTTGTAATACTTCACCTTGATTTGCTTTGTTCTAAGTTATTCGTATTTATTCGTTTCAGATATCGATTACTTAATTCGTTGTTTCATTCTAATCTCAATCTGCCGAGAATTTGTCTCTGTTAATTCCGTTCTTTCTTTTGAAATCCATACTGCTCAAATTCTTACTAAGAAGCCAAACTTGATTTTTTCTGTAATGTATGTAATATTAACTTATCATAATAATTTTTATTATGAAAAAGCATAGAAGGAACGTGTTATTTGAACGACTGTGCCCGAGTTCACGCAGGTTCAGCTACAGAAAAGAAAACTGATTAAGAAAAATTTTATACTTCAATCTCGCATAACCAACCAAACAACGCTTATAGCAAACAACTCAACTCAAACAACACGAATATTTCAGTTGTACGTGTCTCTTTACAAGCCATAATGATATATTTGCTTCAACACAGTACATTGCTATTCTGTTCTGTTCAATCAAGTAGTTCCTTCGCAACACATAATAATATTACTTATAATAATATAAGATTATTATACTGTTATTATAATATAATTATAATAAACAATAATAATAATATAAAATTCTGAAAATAAAAATAATGAATATTAGTCAGCGCTAAATACTATGTCACTAGTCGAAAAAAAATTCATAGTTGGTGCTTGTATTAAACCCCCAACTCACAGCAATAATTTATTTCTCTAGCCGGACTTTAACTCACTCGGCCACCCTACCCTTACCAACACACCAACACAATGCACGCACTCTCGACTCCTAGCGTTATATCATTTAAATCACCCGCTCCGAGTGCCGGACATTTACTTTCAAATTGTTTAGCGACAAAATTCAGGGTTTACGATCTAGTTGGTTTAGGGTAAAGTCCTGCTGTTTAGGGTAGAGTCCTGGTGTTCAGGGTTAAGTCCTGCTGTTTAGGGTAGAGTACGTCCTGCTATTTAAAGTAAAGTCCTGATATTTAGGGTAAAGTCCTGCTGTTTTGGGTAGAGTACGTCCTGCTGTTTAGAGTAAAATCCTGATATTTAGGGTAAAGTCCTGCTGTTTAGGGTAAAGTCCTGCTGTTTAGGGTAGAGTACGTCCTGCTGTTTAGAGTAAAGCCCTGATATTTAGGGTAAAGTCCTGCTGTTAAGGATAAAGTCCTGCTGTCTAGGGCAATGTCCTGCTGTTTAGGGTAAATTCCTGCTGTTTATCCCATAAGTCGCGTCAACCTAAGCTTACCTTCAGCCGTCCTAACCCCACACCTCCCCACCCACCCAGTCAACACCCAGCTCAAAATTGACGTGGTCTATTTGAACACAAATCTAGGTAATTGGCATGTTCACTCTTGGACAATTAAGGGGATGAATGTGCATTATTTGTGAAGGAGTTACAATTGTTAATGGCCTAGCATGCGTCCACTTGCCTGTACCTCTGGAGAAAAGCATTAAAATTAATAATACTTTTAATTTAAATTCTTCTACCTTGCGTCGAATCTAATTTTATAGACAAGAATGATTATTTCTCTGACCATCATTACTGAATTTTTATCGATGTTCATAGCAACTGGACAGTCATTATAAAGATTCTTCTGCTTAGTAACACAAATTTTTAAAACATGAACAAAAGTTGACATTAAAAACCAATATGGTTTTTCGTCGTCGTCTATCTGAGGATGTGAAAGAGTTCATATTTTCTTTTGTCGACGCTTTACTTGCCGGACCGAAAGTATGAACAAATTTGAACAAACTTGGCTTCTATGATGCGATTGTGGTATTTATTATGGTGGTATGGCCCACAGGTTATGGTTTGTCCCACAGACAATCAAGTTTCAATCAACGTTGCATTTCCGTGAACCTCGTTAGTTCGTTTGGTCAAAACTTCCAAAATTTTATCGCCGTCTTAACGAATGCCCGCCGACCTGTGGCCGCACAATGATAGCCTATAAGCCGGCTAAGATTTTTAATTTGTATTGTGCAAAGCTTTAGACTAAATGTTTAGACTAAAATGTTTGGGCACAGAAAATATTGATCCCATTTTCAGCTGCACATTCTAGTGACATTCTCGATACCAACTTTCGTCAGCTTTATTGTTCAACTAGTGTCAGTGGTTAATAGCCAAAAAATGCAGTTTAGTGCTGTGGTTTAGCTGGACATTATATAGTTTTTTAACTACTAAATCAATTATAACACGTCATATTACTTCCTACTACTTGTACAACTAAAGTTACACAAGGAATGAACTTCCCATTGAGTAACGATAAAAATATTTAACTAAATATAAATAACTCATTGAATTCTAAATTTTCCCTAGCTTTTTTATGTTCTTTGGTCAGTTTTCTAATATTGTCCACTTGTGAGGAGGGGAACGACGGTTGACATCACCGGCCTGGGGTGAGAAGTTATTTTTATCGAAGCCACGCAGGCGGCAGCAGCGCTTAATATTTTAGACGGCCTCCCCTCCCGCGGCCTGCTTGCTCGCCTCTTCCTGTCATTCCTGCAACTCTGGCCTTTCCAGCCCCTTCCTACCTATCTAGCTCCTTCCTACCTTTCCAGCCTCTTCCTGTCATTCCTGCCATTCTGGCCTTTCCAGCCTTTTCTACCTTTCAAGCCTTTTCCTGTTATTCCAGCCCTTCCTGTCATTCCAGCCCTTCCTACCTTTTCTGCCTCTTCCTGCCATTCCTGCCATTCTAGTTCTTCCTGTCATTCCTGTCATTCTTGCCTTTCCAGCCCGTTCCTACCTTTCCAGTCTCTTCCTGTCATTCCAACCCTTCTGTCATTCCTGCCATTCCTGCAATTCTGGCCTTTCCAGCCCCTTCCTACCTATCCAGCCCCTTCCTACCTTTAAAGCCCCTTCCTACCTTGCCAGCCCCTTCCTACCTTTCCAGCCCCTTCCTACCTTTCCAGCCCCTTCCTACCTTTCCAGCCCCTTCCTACCTTTCCAGCCCCTTCCTACCTACCCAGCCCCTTCCTACCTTTCCAGCCCCTTCCTACCTTTCCAGCCCCTTCCTACCTACCCAGCCCCTTCCTACCTTTAAAGCCCCTTCCTACCTTTCCAGCTTCTTATTACCTTTCCAGCCCCTTCCTACCTTTCCAGCCTTTCCTGCTAATCCAGCTATTTGGACCTTTAATTTCAGCCCTTTTTGCCCTTCAAACATTGTTGCCAGCGCGTGGCAGTGGGTGGGTCGGAACTACCCACTTGGTGTCTCTGACAATCGCATTTAATGGGTTTGATGAAAGAGAATAAAACAGCAGTAAATACAGGGTATACTGAATTATGTGTGGTCAGATTCGTCATGTGCATCTCAATTTCCCGTTCATTCTCAATCATTTCTGGGACCCTTCAAGTTATTTTATCTTCCATCCCAATTGAATCATGCTTATTGTAGCATATATGTTGAATACTGTATACTGCTGCTTGTGGCGTGTTGAAATGTATCACTTAATGAAAAATTTGGGAGCCCTTGTACTATCGAATCTCAACACACGGATGGGAGAACTTCCAGAGATCTGGTGGACTCCTATTGAACTCGTGAAACCTGCCATAAATTCATTTGGTGACATGTAGTTATTGCTTTGTAGCTTTTGAAAATACCATGATTATATGCATTTCAAAATTTTGCAGTCATCTCGTTCTCGTCCTTACACTCGCAATTGACTGCTTAATTTCACTTTATTCTATCATGCACTACACACCCCGATTTTTTTCCAATATTCAATTGCCATTGCAGTGTCTATGGCACTCATCATTTTGCAGCTAATTATGCAGGGATGAATTACCATTAACACTGTAAATTGGAGAATACACCATAACGTATGCATTTTTACAATGATTTAATGTGCTAGGGATGAGAGCAATGATTTGCACACCATGATGTTCTTTCTAGCCACAAACTGACCACTCGGAACTTTTCCCTGTTGGATGTTGTCGTTTCTGGATTTTCCTAATTGTTATGTATTTGAATTTTCGTTGCTAACGTAAAAAGAATTATAGGTTGTAAGGAAATTTATTTACAGCTAATTATGAAGTTACTGATTATTTCTCATTGATACTGATTAACAGCGAGTTGTTCATTTGTACCATGAGGAACAAGTTAATATGTATAGAACTTATATATTATATTAACTTATATTTGCATATATATTATATTAACTTATATTTGCATATTCCAAATTTAATAATTCTTCCTGCTAACCTAATTTGTTGTTGACTGACCATCATCATGTTAACTGATATCATTTGAACGGAAATTAAAAATCGCTTTTCATTTCATACTTTAATCCAACAAAATTACAGAAAAGAAAATTTATTCTAGGTTTATTTAGATGAGATTGAGATTATCTTGTCATAAAAACCTAGGTTGTTGATGTGTTTGATTGAAATAAATTAGTTTATACCTCGCACGTGTCGTCAGAATGGACTCAATGAGCGTCTTCGGTGACCCCATCATGTTTATAGACGACAGAAGGGCTCTCAACATCGACGACGATGACTCGAACAGTGCTGGTCCAACTACAGCGATTCATCCTTTGTATTCAAGTCCCTCAAGAACTCCACGTAACAATGTCCGGGCAAAGCTAAGTGTATCCAGTATATCGGCTGCTGTTGAAGCCAAGGTGGAACCAGTGTCTGGAATTTTAATGAAAAAGCCAGGGCGAAGAGCGATTTCCGACTCCGGGTATCGGGAATACGGAAAAGATGAATCGGGTGTCGTACAGACGACGGGGGTACTGAAGAATAAAAAGTGGTCAATGGCGGATGGAACACACACCCACGTTTCAATAAAGAATGAAAACTCTTGTCCAATATTACCATCAGCCTTGAGTTATCAGGACCAAAACGTTAAAATAAAAGTGCCTTGCATTGCGTTAACACCTGAAAACCTAATGTATCCTTCAAATGAAGACATTTATCGTCCCTTACTGAATCAAGATTCCCGAATGCCGGGTATCAAACCTACCGAAGTCGGGTTAGGACAAAAAGATTCTTCCAATAGCCTCTTTTTTCCAACAACTGAAGCATCGAATTCCCAACCGCTATTATCAGTGGCAAAAAACGAAACAGAAATTCCAAACATTGGCATCAATTTGCAACGGAAACGAAAAATGCCGGTACGATTGACAATCCCCATGCCACATCTCGACCAAGACACGAGCCATGCAGCCATACCGGACAGTTCTGGACGTGTTGCTAGCCCAAACTCTTGTCTGCTTACCGACTGTGAAGCTTTGAAAACTTCGTCGCCATCTGTTGTTACATTTTCCACGAAGAACTCCATCATCTCAGATTACTCAAGAAATGGTAAGTATTCTATAGATTTTATTTTTATTCTTCTATGATGAAATTTTCTTCCGTCTTACTAATGATTCATCAATTCGGCTCATCGTTAAATTCAATATTACTGCTTAGACCGTCTATTAACGGTCTCATTATTATTATTATTATCTTGCCGTCAATCTTGAAAATTTTCTATTCCAAAAAACATTATTTCAAGAAGCATTCCAGTCAGAAATATACGAATAATACGATTGACAAGCCATGGAACTAAGTCTATAATGGAACTGTAAGTCGAATCCAAAGCGAGGAAACTGTTTCGTCCCTATAAATGTAAGCAACATCGTTTTGCGAAGCATTATACATTGCGTTTCGAAACTAACAACGAATTTTTAAGCGTTAAGGCTTGAGTTGAAGTAAATAAATAATGCTTGGAGCAATGGAAAGAAGATTAACGGTATCAACTTAGAGAATTTGAAGCACTTTTTGACAATTAATCTGAAATTGCATTGCAATTGCAATAAATTTTGTAAGCTAATTCAGATTGAAAACTTGAATATCCTGCTCATCATCGCTTTAATCATGGGACTTTTCCATAATAATAGAATAAATAAGTGATAAAAATTTCAGTAAATAAATATATTATAAATGTTGTTTCGAAACTTCCCTGAGAAGTGATGAAGCTAACTGTTCAAAACCCAAATCTCCCTTCAAACCTAAACATAATATAACGGGACATAAGATTTCAATGAATTTGCAATTGAATCAAATATATTTGAAAAAAATACAATAATTACAATTACAATTACCCTTCGTTGAACAAGCCTAACCTAAATTAGGCCCTACAGTGGCCTATAGCCTACCTAAACCGTACGTTTCATGTTTTACTTTGTTTTCTTTTTTGAGTTCCAGTTTACGTGTTGTGTTGAACTGTGTATTATTTTTCTACCGACTCAGGTTTTTGATTATCGTGTTACAGAACTGAAAATCAAGGTATTTTTTAATTGAACAGAAGAACGTTTTTAAAATACCTAGCTAACAACGAACATGATAATATTAAATCAGAATTGACATACCAAAATTATCAATATAAAACAATACATTCCACTTTATAACAATGACCCTCAGAAACGCGTCTCTTTTGCAAGCTCACAAACACAATAATATAAATAACGCGTGCGACCAGGTAAAATAGCATCATGTGTTGATTGAAAATTAAAATTTAAAAATCAAACATCCTTAAACCTAATACATTAAAGTTTATCAAACATCTGAACTGTTATAATTTTGAACCTCTTATTTCCACTACAAATCATCCCTCAGAACACATTTTTCTCATCATAATCACTCAGGCCTTGCAGGCAACAGCGGTCTTGCCAGGGCTGAGTGATTGATGATGCTTACAGAAAAAGCTCTAGTAACCGGAGATTAGAATCTCGAACAGTGCCAGTACTGTGCACCTAGAATATGATAGAATAGAATAGAATAGAATAGAATAGAATAGAATGGAATAGAATAGAATAGAATGGAATGGAATAGAATAGAATGGAATAGAATAGAATAGAATAGAATAGAATAGAATAGAATGGAATAGAATAGAATAGAATAGAATAGAATAGAATAGAATGTGATAGAATAGAATAGAATAGAATAGAATAGAATAGAATAGAATAGAATAGAATAGAATAGAATAGAATAGAATAGAATAGAATAGAATAGAAGTGTCGGCGTTGAAGAAATAGGCCCATGGCCTGTTGCCGATTCTTGAATTTTTCGTGACTTGATTCACAATGGATCCGGCCTTTGGAACCCGATCTTTCCATAGCTGACGATTGATTGAGATAGCTGCTGGACTTATTGCCTGGTCCGTAATTTGCTAGGCATTTTAAGACTGAACATATGCTCCTGCATAACTTTGTCTAGTCTGTTCTTGAAGGCGTTGTGCTACCTAACATCCAGCTGTACCAATACTGTACACCTAACATCCAGTTGTGCCAATACTGTACTCCTAACATCCAGTTGTGCCAATGTTGAACACCAAAAATCTATAACGAAACATCAATTCGTGAAGCTTTGCTTAATTTTAAATAAATTCATCATTTCTTCATCTCGCCAAAATTTTACAGAGTTACCACGAGGAGCGATAGCGTTCTTTTTTTAAGGCAAGTTAGGCTGCCCACTTTCGTTTTTTCTGCCCCCTTCCGTTGACTCATCCGAAAAAAGCATACAGTGCGCTTCACATTTTTAGCCGTTCACTGCATTTTTATATTTCATCGTTAAATCCCACTCATGGTGTCTTTTAGGACGCGCTTGGGATATTCTTCCCGAATTATTTTTTTAGTTCATTTGTAAAAGTATATGTGTTATTTTTTTATGTCACGTTTAGGATTCGTGTCAAAAATATTAAATTTAAGCGATTGTCACCGAACTACTTCTCTCCGTTTTTTCTATTGTTTTTTGCTTCGTTGGTTTTTAATAAAAAATGCTTTTGATTATAATCTGCCCCTTCTACTGAAAACCTGTCAGATGTAGTGGATTGGATGCTCATCACAACCCTTTACCTGATGCTTTAAACGCGAGATCGTCAAGTTCATTACCCTTATTTAAACTTGAGAACGTCTAGGTTAACTATAACCCTACTTTTAATTGCGGAACCTTAAGTTTTAGAGTTACTTTGAAGTACAGAGGGTTAAGTTCAACTTTAACCTTTTTCGAAACTACAGCCCGTTAATCTTAACTTCAACTTTACGACAGTAAGCTTTACTTCAACCCTATTCTAAACTTGAGACCGGCGTTACGATTAGTCACTCATTTGTGACCAACAATGTTTGTTGACCGTTATCATTTAACCGTTGATCAACATGATTATGAGTCCTGTGGCGTTATGAAAAATTAGCAAGTGAAGGGATAATCAGTTGACAGATCGTGGCATTCGCAAACAACTAGGCTCAGACCAGCACTTACACTGATTGTCACTTTAAATTAATGCATCAGTTTCATTACTCTGCATGTTTTGACACACTCTAATTCATTCATAATCAAACACCTTATTTTGACACACCCAAACATACCCTTTGTGATGACATAATGAAAATTAGAGCCGTTCTATAGATGACATTGTACGTATGGAAGTGACCACCAATTTATTACTCTCCCTAATGAAATTATGGAAATATTATCGGCGGTCGCTTATTAAACGATAAAGATCGTTAGTAAATTCACTCCCTTGCTAAAATTACCGACGACTATACGATGGCCGGCGAAAGTACGACCCTCACTAACTCGTTTATGTTTTCCTGGCTGTATAAATCCCATGCCCGAGACGATAAACTTCATTCGTGTTATGTTTGTGATAACATGTTTGTCTCATGGCTGAAATAACATGTTCATCTTATGTGTGCAATAAGTTTGTCTTCTGCTTAAAATAACATGTTTGTATGCCTTCACTCAGTGATAGTTACGCTCCACGTAAACTGATTCCATTAAACTGTTAACTTGTACGAATAGTAGCGAATATCTTAGATACGATTAATTTATTTGTTACAAGTGAAGTGAATAAAATGTTTTTTGCCAAAAATCTATATCTGTGAGGTGTCATGCCTAGATAGGTAATTGCGTCACTCAGTTGAAGCATGAATACGTTAGCTTCCTTCAGTTTCTCAAACGCCATCATATTTATGCAATAATTTCCATCCTATGACATAGAATGAGTGTTTTTGTCATATAAGTACTTACTAGCTGAAAATAAATCCAATAAGTATTGTTTGAACTATTATCTGAAATGCAGACATGACAAAAATTCACCTTTTTCTTCTATTACAGCATGAGATGTTTGTCTTTGTAGTAAAAATTACATGAGTTACTTGAAATACCATACTTCACAAGCCAATAAACGATTAAATATTTACTTTATTCCTTATGCTATAATATAAAATTATATTCAATGTAGATTTGAAACTAAATAGATTTTCATTGATGATATAGAATGTAGTTTAGACATCATTTGCGTCGTTTTTACTGCAGTAAATTCGATGTCGAATCGAATCGTTGAAAGATGGTGACCAACATAAATGTTTTAGTCTACCATCTGGAACATTTTCTATGATGGCAAAGAAAGTTATTCTTTGGTAGACCAAATAAATTTTCCGTCCAGTAAAATCGATGGGAATAATGCGACCGAAATGCTTGCTTCAAGCCTGTAAGTCCATATTGTTCATACCTCATGGGCCTGAGACTCAATAATACTTCTGTGGCCTCACTAATGCTTTTATTTTATATATGAGTCACCCTATTATAATTTTTTTCTTTCATTCATCCATTTTCACCCAAAATTTTTAGGTCGAATTATATTTTCTAAAGAATTTGTATCAAAGAATCCAACCCCACAAAAAAGTAATTTCGTCGATGTGAAAAAAATGCCTTGTTCTCAATAATGCTGAATTGATCTAATTCTGCAAAGAACAATTTTCATGGTATTTCACGGTACTATTCACCTATCTCCATGCGGATGTAACATCTCTTTTTTTTTTTCGAACAGTAGTCTACAAAATCCTTGAAATACATTAATGTGTGTTCTGTCGGTTTCTAAGTATCTTTTATTATTGTTCCAAACTGGCGCAAATTTTTCAGTAAGTAAGCTATACTCAACACTCAAATATGCAAAAATATGCCTATTAGTTGCCAATTGAACTTTCGCAGTTTTAGAGCGGCTTCTTAGGGGTGTCTTATCAACCTAGCTTTTATTATTCAGCATTCTTGATTTATTCCATATTCTTACTTCATATACAATGAATAATCATTAAAATAATCGATTGAAACAACCTAAAAGAAATCTCATCATCCAATAAATTATAGTAAGAACGAGTGATTCAGATTCAATTTCATTATATTCATCAGTGAAAAAATAACATTCAATTTTATTATTTTCATCAGGAGGAATTCTTGGCAGTAAGGCAGCTAAGAAGCCATTAGTTAAAGGCCAGAAGACACCGTACTCTGACAGGCGACATTGGCACGCCGCTGCATACTTAGCCAAGGAAAAGAAACCTGTCGCCAAACCCACGCTGAAGGGACAGCTCTACAACTTCCTTGAGCGCCCCACGGGCTGGCGCTGCTTTCTCTACCACTTCTCGGTGTGAGTAAATTATATAATTATGATAAAATTATGATAAAAATTTAATAATAAAATATGGCAGCTCTACAACAGGCTATGAGCCTATTTCTTCAGTGCCAACACTTCTATTCTACAACCTCCTTGAGCGCCCCACGGGCTGGCGCTGCTGTCTCTTCCACTTCTCTGTATGCCACTAATTCCAATTTTTGTTAGCTTACTAAATTAAAGCAGAGTTAATTTAAATATTAAAGAATAACGTATATAAAAACGTATTCGTATATAAAAATCAACTTAAAGCCGAATGAATGAATTAAGGCAACATAAGTTCAATTTTCATTGAACCATTTTTAGCGCATTTTCTCATTTATGGAAAAAAGCGCTATTGTACTCGCCATTTCCGTCCGTCCGTCTGTCTGTCCGTCCGTCTGTCCGTCCGTCTGTCTGTCCGTCTGTCCGTCCGTGACTTCACGTTTTCATCGACGATAAAATGCGCTCTCTGTCACTCACTGCAGTGAGTACTGAGTTATATTTTTTTTTAAATTCGCTCCATCATCACCGCATCCTCGATTACACGCGCCTGCGTAAGTCGAGATTCCTGACGACTATTGACGACCATCGGCCATCCAATGGCCATCTATATTCCTCCTATAGTATAGTATCTTCGGCATTAAATAAATAGGCCTGGATAGGCCTGTCGCCGATTCTTGTACTTTTCTTGACTAGACTGGCCTTACGGACGGTA
>NW_025930521.1:0-641 GCF_000764305.2 Hyalella azteca | reverse complement strand
AAACATAAATGCGGGAACAAACGAGAGAAACAAAAATGCGGTAACAAAATGAGAGAAACATAAATGCGGGAACAAACGAGAGAAACAAAAACGCGGTAATAAAACGAAGGAAACAAAAAAATATGGGAACAAAACGAGAGGAACAAAAATGCGGGAACAAAAACCTGGGAAACAAAAACGTGGGAATAAAACGAAGGAAACAAAAATGCAGGAACAAAAGGAGGGAAACAAAAATGCGGGGAATAAAACGAATGAAAAAAAATGCGGGAACAAAACGAGGGAAGAAAATGAGGGGGGAAATACGAGAATAAAACGAGGGAAACGAAAATGCGGTAACAAAACGAGGGAAACAAAAATGCGGTAACAAAACGAGGGTAAAAATGCGGAAGGATCAAAAATAAGCGGCGGTGGCAGTGTACCAGGTCGAGGAGGCTGGCCATGAGCTGGGCGTCGGGCAGCGCCCCGGGCGGCGAGGTCTCCAGCAGGAAGGACAGGCGCACCATCCCGGTCCTGATGACGGTCTCGGGCACCAGCTTGCGCTCCCGCACCAGAACAACGTTGGCCTCCATCAGCTCTGCGCTCCCATCCAGGCTTGTGCGCCGTGACAACTCTGGGCACAGAGATAATGTTGGGGACAAGGG
>NW_025930520.1:0-1574 GCF_000764305.2 Hyalella azteca | reverse complement strand
GTAAGAGCCGGGAACTTGGGCGCTGTAGAGGCCTTCGCACCGACTATTTAATTAGGAAAAAGAATTCCAATAAAAGAATATAAAATGAAATTCAGTGATTTCTCATATAAACAAAAGTTGCTACAAAGAAAAAAGACGAGTGAGAGAGGAGTGAGCCACAGAAAGAAAAAAGATCTAGAGGCGATCTAGAGGCCATATAGAAAAAAAGATCTAGAGGTAATCCAGAAAAAATGCCTAGAGCCGATCTAGTAAAACATGGAACTGACAACAAGCCGATCTAGTAAAACACGGAACTGACAAAAAATAAGTCGACAAACTAAATAGAGACAACAGATACAAGCTGCGGAGTCAACAGCAGGGAAAATCGTTCTTTCAGTAGCGCAATTCTTGAGCTCTTTTTCCGGGACCACTGAGAACCACTCTGGGAAATCAGTAAGACTTTGTCCAAATATCGAAACACGTTTCGCTTTTATGTTCATCATCCTGACCCAGTTTGGCCCGGTAAAAAAAGTAGTATCAGTGCTACGTGCTATAGGTGCGTCACTATTTGTATGTACTACATGACTCAATCATTTTTCTAAGTGTAGGGCAGTTTCCTCCAAAATACACAAGTGGCGAAGAAAATAGCGCAAAATAAAATAAAAAAGCCATTCAAAATAGCGCAAAATAAAATAAAAATGACGCTCAAAATCGCGCAAATAAAATAAAAATAACAATAAAAAACAACGCGAAATAAAATGGAAATGACACTCCAAATAGCGCAAAATAAAATAAAAATGACACTCAAAATAAAATAGAAATGACACTCAAAATAGCGCAAAAAAATAGAAATGGCACTTAAAAAAATATTCTATCTAGCAGACGATGCGAAACCAAACGACAAAATATATAGTGAGAAAAATATGAGATGAACGCTCGTTCCGTAGAACAACAAAGAAACAGAAAACATCGCTTGTCATTTTAGGCATCGGGCTTCTACTTTGATACGAAAAACGATATCAAAAACATTCCATTTAAGCTCATAGAAATAACTAAAAAATTTCATATATGAAGCGACGAATTTTGCAGACGTATAGGTCAATAAGGATAGCGAATTGGTCGTTAGTATTCCGAACATCAGACCACGAATTTAGGTAAAACGAATCGGCAAGACGAACGAACAGAAAGAAATCTAGGAGTTGAGAAGCGAAAATTTTCATCATGTGGAAAAATTAATCGAAGGGGCCTAAAACAAAAACTTTATTTACACGGTTTAGATATGAATAAATTTACCTGAAGCGTAAAAAATTAATCCTAATGTAAAACTAGAAATGGAATTTGGAGACCAGCAAAAGAGAATTTTGAACCGAAAGAAAACACATTAAATCTAATATAATCTTACAGCGTAACTACAAAAATTATTTAATCATATGTCAGTAGTCTGCAGTTAATGATAGAACTCGGTTTAATGAAGAACTATTTTCCTAGTATACGTAGTAAACAATGATAAACCTATTTCAGGAGAGGACTGCTATTTTCCAAGTCGAATTGTAAAGTAATCAATCCGAGGAAAGCTTTCAAATTCCTCCTTGCCT
>NW_025930519.1:0-2264 GCF_000764305.2 Hyalella azteca | reverse complement strand
CAATCTAGTGACTTTTTTAACCTTGATCTTATTACCAAGACTACAATTAATTTACTCTAATATGAAATAAATCTTGCCGTCTCCTTGATTTAAAAATACAATGAGTTCTATAGTGTCATCGCCTGAAATCTCATGTTAGCCAAATTCGCATCATACAAAAAGGAATTTTGATAAATATTAATCGTATCTAGGTAAAGTCCACGATTTTGTAGCCAGTGACAACAGACGTATTCCGGAAAGAATGTATAATTAAGTGAATATTATTTAATTACGGGTACTCGGTTAATGAATATTGAGTTATGAAGATAAAAAAAATTTTAATTTCATTGTGATACCAGGAGCTTCGTTACCGTTCAAAAAGTAAAGAAGAGAACAAGAAAAAGTAATAGGCAGTAACGTGATTTTCTATTTTTATCGATAACTCGTTGCCTATGCACGTTAATAATTCTTCACGCTATTAATGTCACTTATTATAAATGAGCGTTTCATATTATAAATGAGCGTTTCTTACTTTTTGAGCGATAATGAAATTTTTTGTCATTGCGTGAATACCGAAACTTATGTTCCCCATTCAAATTTTATTAATTTTTTACTCATAATTGAAGAAAATTATTCGGTGAATTTTTTATTTTTCGGAATATGCTGTAATAACCGTCTGGAAAATCGCAGACTTTATCCGAATACGAGAAATCTTTTCCTAAATTCGACTCAAAATAAGCGAATTTGAATAACAAGAGATTTTTTAACATGACAATTTTATTTAAGTTAAGGAGACTGCGAGCTGCATTTCGTACTAGTGAAAATTTATTATTATATTTGTCATAGCTTCAATGTTATGCTGCTACGCGCTAAATGATACTTTGACGTTTAGTACTGTTGAGAGGCTTCGTAAATCTTTGACACGCGCACGTAAACTCAATTCACGCGCGTGACACGGAAATCAAGTCATTCACGAATTCATTCTCAATTAACGCACTGTCATTAATAAAGCTTCAGTGTAAAAGAAGAAAGCACCGAGTTTTCACACATGTTCCGTCACTCGGGTAGACTGAGTTATGTTGTGCAGTGTCGTTTGTCCTCATCAGCCTCTGTACATAAGATGAATGCCTAAAGTTTTAAATGTTCATGATTCATTGTCCGGAAATCTAGAACCGAATTTGAATTAATTCCTGTCTCAAAAACCGTTTTAAACCGTTTAAACCGTTTATTTCTCAACAGTAGAGAAGGAGTTTTAAGTCATCCGCAGTAACTGTAAAATGGGGAAGATAAAATTTTAAAATTTAGTTCAAGGAATAACTTAACTTTGAATTTGATAAAGTGTCTGATATTGTATTTCATGGCTATAATATCAGTTTGTTTTTTTTTTCACGAAAATAATTAGTTGAGTTTCAAATCCCATTGATTGCTGTCCGTAGACGCCTAATAAGCGAGTTTGGAGTCAAGTGCAAGTGGTTGCAGAAACTCTGAACATCTTATTTATTTAAACCAGTGGTTCCCAAACTTTTTCAGGCTGGCGCCTCCTTTGGCTCCCTAGTGAATTTCTAGCGCCCCCCACAGACATACGCCTCTTTCTTGAAATTTAGTACGCTACAATTATAAAAGAGAAAGGTTAAACACAAATGTGTATTTCACAAATTGAACCCCATCAGTGGACCAATATGCTTTTCAGCTATTTAACTGTTTCAGCACCAGAAACCTAGGACATCTCGGGCGAATTTACGGCCGGACTCGTGGCCGGTCCCACGACCAATCTCCAAATTCAATTATCAAGTAATATCTCCCAAGCTAATGAGCGCAGATCTATGAAACTTTGAACACGTATTCATCAGAACCTAACGGTGATGTTTAGCTCGTGTTTTTTTATTTCACCTTCATTCGTGATTTATGCGTATATTGCGAAACAGGCCGAAATTCGCAGTGATCAAAGAATTTTTTCCAAACTATAGAACAGATTTGAATGAAATTTTAAATATAGATTCCTAACTACCAAACGGTGATTTTTTAGCTTATAAATTTTTTTTACTTTACCTTCGTTTGCGAGTTTTTTTTCATTTCACCGTCGTTCTTGATTACACACTTCCATATATTCGGCCCGTATCGCCTGGTAATTTGTGACTTAAATTCGCGGCGATGAAGAAATTTCTTCTAAACTACAGAACAGATTTCAACGAAACTTTGTATATAATTACCTAACCTCTCAACGGTGATGTTTAGCTCGTGAAATTTTTTTATTTTGCTTTCGTTCGCGAGTTATACAGACATAG
>NW_025930518.1:0-395 GCF_000764305.2 Hyalella azteca | reverse complement strand
TGCCTTTTATGAATTTTAAACGCTGGTGACATCGACCAGTTTAGGCAGAACCAAGCTACCGGGAAAGTGACGTTGAATTAACGTTGTATGATCTATGTTATTTTACGTTAGAAGTTTGAAGAGTTTGTTCAGCCTGCGATTTGATTAAAAAAAAGTTTAACACGTTGACTCCGAAGTGGTACATATGCGTACCAGGGCGTTTCTCCAGGGCGTAGTGGTGTAGAATTCAGGTTGCCTAAAATCGGCCAAATCCGAGAACAAAAAAGGCAAAAAAAAAACGATAACTCAATATATTTATATCCATTTATTTGCGTTTTGCAGTATTTGAAATTTAATTAAGAAGAAACACTATCAGAAATTTTAGCCGGCCAACGAAAATTGAGAAAAACTAAATC
>NW_025930517.1:0-801 GCF_000764305.2 Hyalella azteca | reverse complement strand
TAAAGAGAAGTGTTGTAATAATAAACATTTACAAAGAATCCAGTGTCTCCAATCTTACAGATGTACAATGAATTTCTCATTTAATTTTCGAATATTAAAATAATTAATTTTTCAATTTTTTTAATATATACATTTTTTTAATATATAATTTTTTTCAAAATTATTTATTCTATTGTAGAAGACAAACAAACAAACAACAAGAAGTGAAGTTAAAAAGATGTGTTGTAATAACTGTAACTTTTATTTACTGTATCTTACCCGTACTAGTTCGGTTAGGTTAATTGCAATAAAGTTGCATTGATATGTTTTAAAAATGTTTTATTATCATCAAATGTTTATGAGTAAATCCCAATAGCAGAACAATAAATATTTAGAGATTTCCAATAATTTTGGCCATTGTAGCGGCTAATGTAGCGGCGCTACATTTTACTGTAGCGGTAGCGGTAGCGCCCGCTAAGTGGGTGTAGCGGTAGCGGTAGCGCCCGCTACATTTAGAGCATGTAGCGGTAGCGGTAGCGGCGCTACATTTCAAAGTAGCGCGGCCCAGCTCTGTCGAAATCTTATGAGTTCGTATCAGTTAGTTAGTAGTAATTTTGCCATGAACTAAAATCGCGCTGAGAAGCATTGATTCTATAACCTCAAAAACTGTAATTTTCGATCAGGATTCAAGGTTCTTCAAAACGTTCAGCTCTGCAAATCTTTGCTCTAGCTCACAGGGTTGGAAATATTCTATTAAGAATATAATAGAATAGAAGTGTCGGCACTGAAGAAATAGGCCCATGGCCTGTTGCCGATTCTTGT
>NW_025930516.1:0-789 GCF_000764305.2 Hyalella azteca | reverse complement strand
CCCCAACAATGCTGGGGATTGATACTATTCCCCAACAAGAGGGAAGAATGAGGCGGAAGGGAACCACAAGGCAGGAAAGATGTGGTGAAGCTGCAGCGTTTGGCACGCGCTAGTCGCGTAGGCGGGGTAAGGCGAAGGTTTTTTTTTTTGTGGAAATTACAAATTCAAATTAGAATACAAATAAATCAAGTTTGAATTCAAATAAAATTTAATTTGAATTCAAACAAATTTAGGTTTGAATTCAAATAAAATTTAATTTGAATTCAAACAAATTTAAGTTTGAATTAAAAAAATTTGAATTTGAATTCAAACAAATTTACGTTTGAATTCAAACAAATTTAAATTTGAATTAAAAAAAATTTCAATTTGAATTCAAACTAATTTAAATTCGAATGAAAGCAAATTTAAATTTGAATCCAAACTAATTTAAATTTGAATTCAAAGTAATTTAAATTCAAATGAAAATAAATTTGGATTTAAAGGAATTTAATATTGAATTTGATCAAATTTAATTGTAGGTTAAAACAAATTTTAATTTGAATTCAATCAACTATAAATTTACATTTAAAAACTTTACAATCTAATTCAAAATGATTTGAATGAATGTTCGAGATCTAAAATCAATATTTTGCAGCAAATATTAACTTTATGAGACTTTTAACTAAATTTTTAACTCTATGAGACTTTTAACTAAATTTAACTGTTTTCAGCGAATAAACTAAAAGTTATAGCAGCTTCGCTCCTCAAAAATTCAAAGCATATATAAGTCATCGTTGTTAATCGGTTTTA
>NW_025930515.1:0-1646 GCF_000764305.2 Hyalella azteca | reverse complement strand
AAAAGAGACCATTTACTTGCTGCAGACAAACGTTCTGTGCGAGATGATCTTTAATTTTGAAGCCCAAAGTCGTTGTAAAATATTGTCGCATTCCTTAATAAAAATACTTATTATCCAAAGGAATCTTCAGATACGACCATTCAGCTTCTTAAAATAAACAACAAGCTCGCCACATCGCCCTGGTCGCAAATTCTGACAGATTACTTGAAATTGTTTGAATAAATCTATCAACAGAGTAGTTGATCAATTAATTATTTGATAATTATAATTTGTTATACTGCAGACTTGAAATTTCCTTTAATTTCTGCAATAAGTCAGGCTCCTGACATACGTATTTTCGGCAGAGTGACCTCACTTAACATGTCACAAAAATCTAAAACTTCTATCACGAATCTCATTTCCATGTATATATTATATTTATGGCCTAGATAAAAAGTCACGATATTTCCTGTTATCCATTGTAGCTGAGCAATGCGTACTTTTTGTGACAAGCTAGTGTGTCAAATTTCACGAATATCAATGGAATGGATAAAGTTATAGGCTTTTCTAGTGGGACGGATAAAGTTTTACTGTTCTCTCTTCCAAATTCCTTAATTCCATTGGGACGCTTAATCCTACACTTTTACAGTGGGTTTGATAAAGTTTTCCTGTTCCCTTTCCACTATTCCTTCAATTGGGACGGTTCAATCCCACACTTATCCAGTGAGACGAATAAAGTTTTCCATCTCTCTTCACTATTCCTTTCACTGGGAATTCTTCAATCCCACACTTATCCAGTGAGATGGATAAAGTTTTCCTGTTCCCTTTCCACTATTCCTTCAATTGGGACGGTTCAATCCCACATTTATCCAGTGAGACGGATAAAGTTTCCTGTTCTCTGTCCACTATAATCTTCAGCCCAAATCTGAAGAAAATAACCTCACGAAATCTTTAACTCCTCTTTATGGTTGCTACTTCTCTACAATACGCCTGAATTGCCCCTGAACTATATTTACCACTGCTTCTACATCTGCTTCTATATAGAAATAGAAATTTTCATGGAAAAATTAGTTTATCTTCTGCAGGCACTGCCTGTAAAGTCAGTAATTGCAGCAAATACCATCTATTTACAAGACACGATCGTGTCTTGTAAATAGACACGCATGCTTCGAAGCATGGCATTGTAGGGCAAAAATGCTATCATTTCTTTTATCAAAGATTTCTTAATTCAATGCTATTAGATTGTGATTGAAATATAAACAGACTAAATCATTTATTATAGAATATAAAAATAATATAATTCTGTAATTTTATTCATGAATGAGTCTAAAAAAGGTTAATCATATAATATCATTGGCCACACTTTTTATCCTCGCGTTTCCTGTGTTGAAGTCCTTAGCTTAGAGATAACTTGAGGTGGGAATAATGTTCTAGATAAATAGTCTTGGTGCAGTTCTTATGTAGCATGGGAATATGGGCTTGAAAAACTTCAATCGCTTGAACTACATAAACATTTATACTGTAATTTTTGTAGTAAGACGTCGTGTTTTCATAGCCCGGGAGAAGCGACGGAATTGCTGCCTAAATCTGGTCGTGTGCCCAAAAAAATCGATGACTGCTTAGTAGAACGGAAAAATAATTCATTTAAATGAGATAAGTTAAAAAAA
>NW_025930514.1:0-300 GCF_000764305.2 Hyalella azteca | reverse complement strand
GACGATCTGCGTCTGCGACAATTTAAATGTGCTCGGCCCACTAAAATTCTCTCCTTTACTTCGCAAGGTGAGGTTTTAGTAAAGTTATTTTCTTAACTATATTTTTGTACGACTTCTACCAAGTAAGACAAGTAAGACTTCAGGAGTGACGTTTGTGTCTTTTTCTTAACTATATTTTTGTACGACTTCTTCCCAGTAAGACAAGTAAGACTTCAGGGGTGACGTATATGTCTCCTGGACTTTTTGTTGTCAACTGCTTGTTATCGTGCAAATTCGTTTCCTTATTTTTATGCAGTCTTC
>NW_025930513.1:0-17831 GCF_000764305.2 Hyalella azteca | reverse complement strand
GTCGCAGTAGGTGGTGGTTGGGTTAAAGACCAAAGTTCCGCTGCAGACGAACTCTACGTATTTATACGTGCCACTGATCAGGCGGCACGTGTAGTACCTGAAACATGAGATAATTCCAACGTATTTTGTTTCATTAACTCATTTCTGCAAGTTAGTTAGCCATTTGACCGTTCCATAGGGGATTTTCGTAACTTCTACGTTATTGCATCGCGTTTTAGTAAAGGATTTATTTGCACCAACTAACTCTTATTTCCATGCATATCGCACAAGTAAATTATTACGGAGAAGATTTTCAGGATACGTATTAAAGTCAATTCTTAATTGCAAACTTTAAGTAAATTAATATCTTTAAATCCCTGAGAAAAAACCTTGTTCCTGAGAGTTATAAAGTTGAACCAAACAATTATGTATCGAATCGATAATTACTTTTGTTTTGTGTATTTTATTTTGCATATTCACCCACCGTTCGCACAATGTCTCGTGGGGGTATCGCTTGTTGACGTTGCTGCTGGAACAGGTTGCAGGTTTTACAATGGGCTTAGTGGTTGTTGTGGTAGGTTTCGTGGTTGTTGGTGTGGTAGTTGTCGATGTTGTTGTTGAAGTCGTAGTGGTTGTTGGAGTTGTGGTAGTTGTAGGAGTTGTAGTAGTTGGGGTTGTGGTAGTTGTTGAAGTTGTGGTAGTTGTTGGAGTTGTAGTAGTTGTAGTGGTTGTAGGAGTTGTAGTAGTTGTAGGAGTTGTAGTAGTTGTTGGAGTTGTGGTAGTTGTTGGAGTTGGAGTTGTAGTTGTTGAGGTAGACATGAAATTACACCCATCGAGGGGAGACGGACATCCTACGATAGGTGCGGGTACACAGCCAGGAGGCTCGGTTTGGAAAGCCTCGCCAGCCTCACAAGGAACATCGAAGCTAAAGACCCCATCCTGGCAAACGATCCCAAGCGAACAGTTGGTGTACGCGGGGAAAAATCCATCTTGACGTCCGTCGCACTCGCTTGTTGGGATAGTGGCACAATCCGTCTTGATTGGATCAAAGTACTCACCCTGCGTGCAATTCTGCGAGTCAATGAACTGATCTTTCATGCAAATTACTCCTGTTTTGCAGTCAGGTTTAATGGTGGTAAAATCGAAATTTTCCAATGAGCCTGCGAACTCTTGGCAAACTTCACTGGGTGGCGGTGGAGTGATGGGAGCTTGCACGCATGAGCCGAATTCGCAAGTAGGCGTCGTGCCAGAACAAGTTTTGTATAACGCAGGAGATTTGCCAGCTCTGCAGACGTGAACTCTGGTTTTGTCGTACGGGTCGCAGCCGGTGAACTTCGTACCACAGTTATCGCAGACAGAGCCTGTGGGCGATCCGCAGACAGCTGTTCCAAGAACTTCCAGACAAACCTGGACCAGGGAAATATTTGTGACGTTAACAATAACTCCAGGTTAGGTGCTAAAATTCACACCCGAGAATACATTTTCAAAATTACCAGCCGATTTTGTATATACATAGAGCTTTTTAAATATTTTTATTTTCTTAGTGCAAGTTTACTTCATTCTTAAAAGTCGTAAAAAACGGAAACCGTATTGTTTCTTTTCAGTCAGTAATATCATAAAATTTATGATTCTTTAACAAAGCTTTGCTTTTTATAGTGAATTTATAATTTAAAACGTTTGAAGTGATTGAATGAATTGTTTATCAAGAGTGAAACATTTCAAATGAAAATTTAATAAACAATTTTCACCTACTCCAAGCTTCTAAATTAATGAACGAATTTACCTTGGTGTCGCCACACGGTGAAGTTGTGGTAGTTCCACCAGAACTTGGACAAGAGGTTATCTCATTGCAATTTTTACATTTTGCTTTGCCGTTTTGCAGAGGAACGTCCGTGCACTGTGCCAAAGAATATCCGACCCTGTTATATCAAGAAAAGTATTATTTCGATGATAATGAATAATTATTTGCTTAGACATATATAACAACTTAAGACATTATACTTATAATTATATAACACTTTAAGACATTATACTTATTTTTTCAAACAGAGGTGCAACAATATTACGTCTCCTAGACAAAAATGCGTAGAATCAAGATGTTTTATTTATTATTTTATCATTTTCCTCTCGTTGGTCAAAATGAACATAGTTTCAAATTGTTATGAAAGTTTTTATCTATAATTCTTTTCTTCATTTGTTGATTCAATTCTGAACTATAATACTTTTAATCTCACCCGAGGCAGAGCAGCAGTAACACCTGAAAAATATTAACGAAAAAGAGTTGATTTTCGGCGGATTTTTGTTGAATTCAAAAAAGTATTCATATTTTAAGCTCTAATTAGTTTAAGGCTTGGTTTGAATCATAGTTGAGACAACTGCTGCAAAATGAGGCAAAAAATTTTTTAACTGCTATAATAACATGAAAGTTATATAACTTGAATGCGGTATTTCTGCAAAGAGCGCTAGCTATCCAGATATTCGAACTCAATTATAACGCAAACAATTTAATCAAAGTAATAAATCGTAGCAGGTTAATTTAACATTTAATTATTTCTTCCTCCATGTTTTTTAATGCCATGGACTAAAAAACGCATCAAAAGAATACATTCCACGAACTGGTTATGACTTAGTTGGCGAAAGATTGCAACGTCCATTCATTTACTTTTAACACTTTCAAGGAATAGATACTGAATATGAATTTTATGTTATCTATATTATATTTTATATTGTTTATATATTTATACTGAATTTTAATTTTATATTTTATTTTATGCCAGATATTATCTATTGAACGTGTAATAACGCCCTGTCGTATATATCAAGGCAGGACATTAATATAGTGTTAAATTTCTTTTACTTACTAAAAATTTCCTTCCGTCAGGCATATTTAGTTTTAAGTATTTTTCTTGCGATGCAGGCGCTCTTCCTGTCATGTGAATTCAAAGGGAGACCTCGATGAACTGGCTCCAGAGGGCTCTAGCTCAGTATTTATAGAGAAATATTTTACACAACATACATAATATTCTATTGTAATTAATACCGCAAGTGTGCAGCACAGTAAATGCTTTGACAATTTACAAACCAGGTCACGCCACCACGCCAATCATGTCAAAGTCTTTGGATGTTCCTCCTTAACTGAACTATTGAAGCTGCAGAGCGAGCTTGCATAGTGGGAAAAAATATTTTTTCAACAACCTTAAAGCGGAAAATGTCTAAGGGCCCTTTCCATTGCAGCTTAATTTGAGTATTGTATATTTAATAATGTAATAAACGTAGTTTTACAGGCACCTAAATTTTTATTTGCGTCCTTCAAAATATTCACAGCCTTTTCCTCTGACAACTAGGAAAAAATATATTTGTGCGAGTTCAAAAATTTTTCCTAGATTTGTGGCTCACAAAATTATCATTTGAATTTTTAGTTCTAACAATACTGTGGAAAGCATACCTTAGAAATAGCAGGGAACGGAAAAGACTAAATTCAACTTAACTTTAGTCATTTGAAACAATAAAACTTCCTTAAGAAATTTTGTATGTATGTCCTGAACGTTGTTCCATGCATCATAATAAATTAGAAATGAGATTTTTCCTTTAGAATATTTTGTAGAAGCTCGAATATGGATGAAAAACTTAGTGGGCATGATGTATAACAATGTGCTCCGTATCTTTGGCAATTTTTTTAGTCCCAAGGAGATTTTTCTATTGATTTTTAATTTAATTCTAACAATAAATGAAGTGTTAGTTTGTTTTTAGTTGAGTGATTATTGAACCCCAACCGCACTTGATTGCAAAAGCGTCCCTAATAATAATAATTAAAGATTACGAAAATTCAAAACCAATTTCATCTCGAATTATGAAGACACTTGACTATAGATTCAGGGAACAATAAGGAATTTGGTTCCAGATTATAAGAACCTAAAAGACACTTGACTATCAATATACACAAACTGTATACAGATATATAGACCTTGATATAGCTAGGCAAAAGTTCTTCCTTTATGCAAGTTTTGTTGAAGACCAGAGAACATTTTCATTTATTTGTGTTTGATATTTTCTTAATATTCTTATTAGTTTCGTTCGAAAGAAATTTCTTGCTGGTACTCTCATACCGAATTACATTGATTTATATATAGATCTATATCTATATATTCTTAATATAAATTATAGATGAGTATATCATGAGCTATTCAAATTCAGTATTTAATTTGCTGTTCTTTGTTCATCACATATATATAATATAAAGTGTTGTTTGATTTCATACATTGATTTTCGATTCATGATGAGCACTTGACAAATACAACAGATGACATTTTTTTCTAGTTAATTAAAAAAAATATAACTCAGTACTCACTGCAGTGAGTGACAGAGAGCGCTTTTTCTCGTCGACGAAAACGTGCAGTCACGGACAGACGGATGGACATAACGAGCACAATAGCGCCTTTTTCCATAAAAAAATGCGCTAAAAATTAACGATATTACGGTACGTCAATTTAGTTAGACCCTTGGGCTGAGAAAAAATACGTTACATGCTAATGAAAAATTATTCATTATCCTACATTTCTTAGCCATAATTTTGACGCCTAATGTTTTCGAACTTTAATGTCACAATAAACAATTTGAAGAAATGAAGATTAATTGCATAAAAATTACCACAATGTGACATTCGAGTCTTACAGTCATTTATTATTTTTAATTTAATAAATAGCTTCAAAAAAGCATCTTTTTATGCCATTGATTTGTCTCAATTAATGAAGACTCTTATCAGGAGCACTTAAAAGTTATATATAAAAAATAATAATAATTCGGAATCACATTTAATTGAATCGAATTTAATGAAAAATCTATGGATTACGAAAAACTCAAGCGAAAAATATTACTCGTAACTTTATATATCTTTGGTAAAAAAGTTTACGTATAAATGGCATTAGCATTCCTTTAGTTTAAATCATCAGTTTTTCGGCTAGATCGTTCAAATGCGTTCGCTTTATTAATAATTCTCGAAAATTACGTAATTGATGATTTTTGCCGAGAACATTTAACGAATAATTAACTTAACTGATTAACAAGTAACTAACTAACCTTAAACTAACAAGGTTCAAACTTGAATTTATTGATTTCAAGAGATATATCTTTGCAGTAAATTCCGAACATATATTCCTCGAATCTAATTCATTACAGTACTATAATTAAATGTTATCCAGGGAATTTCAGTTTTTGAATTTGTCTTACATGATTTGCTATACACGAAGTTCATCCCGCAATTAATTTTCAACAATCAACTGATGAAATATACTGAATTCTAACTTAAAAATTTTGTATTTGATCTAAGACTTAATTTAAGCATTCACTGTTCAGCCGACCTGCGTGGTTGCGAAGGGTTTCAGTATAAAATCTGTAAATTATATGTTATCAAAGAGATTTTAATTTTATCGTTTATCTGCATCATTTTTAAGGCGTTGAAATCATATCGC
Source organism: Hyalella azteca (assembly GCF_000764305.2). Taxonomy (NCBI): domain Eukaryota; kingdom Metazoa; phylum Arthropoda; class Malacostraca; order Amphipoda; family Hyalellidae; genus Hyalella; species Hyalella azteca. Next base: position 12,384 of record NW_025930513.1, on the reverse strand, counting down.
TTGCACACCGTAATATTTTAGGCCTAGCAGCGCCATCGCACAAATTATAAGATAGGACTAAGAAAAACTCATTAGAGAACCTATTGAAAATAAAAAAATGATATAATTAAATGGGAAATGATCGTGTATGAGGTTCTGGCTCAGGTTGGTGATCACAGTCCGTTAATTATTATCAATGTTATATATGAAAGGCAGCGAATAATGATTGATTGTGTCACACGCGGACATCATTGTCAATATCACTGCTGTATGTTTGAACGGAATGCTGTTCATACTCATCAGGAATATACATTAATTACATTGTCATATACGTGCACATTAATACGAAAATATCCATCTTTTTAGCGCATTTTCTCATTTATGGAAAAAATGCACTATTGTGCTCGCCATGTCCGTCTGTCTGTCCGTCCGTCCGTGACCTCAAGTTTTCGTCGACGAGCAAATGCGCTCTCTGTCACTCACTGCATTGAGTACTGAGTTATATTTTTAATTACTATATCTCATTAATTTCAATGATGATGTCTCATTAAGTTTAATCTGAATCTCTCATTAACTTTGATGCGAATGTCTCATTAACTTTGATGTGAATGTCTCATTAACCTTGATGTGGATGGTTCATCCCGAAATAAAAGACAACTTACAAGTTATACTAAAATACGTCCATAGAAGCAACATTTCCTAAACGATATTATTGATAGCCACGGACTGCGATGACGTTGCTTGAACTTTCATAGGCACATAATTATAGGCAAAGAAAACGGCTTCAAAGGCCTAAAAGCTTTCCCTTAATTTGAGTTCCCGATGACCTCCAACTTCAGTCACCTGCATTGATGCATTGATGTAATTTATGGCGCTTTGATGCACTTGATGCCTCGTCAAGCTGCAACACCAGAAGAATAGCATCGTCAGTCACTTGGTCAATGCCAGAACAATGCAGTGTGGAACACTTTTGCAAGGATCAGGCAGTCTAAAGCCCTAGATATGTTAATAAAATACGAAAAAGTAAATTCATCTCTCTGAATTTTGTTTTTACTCACGCAATTAATTAAAGCATACTTTAGGCAGGTTTTTCTAAAAGTATATAATGTATGTTTTGGGGTGTATAAACATGCGAGCATGCATTCAGCTGCACGCACTACCCCTGCGCACTGAGAGAAAAAGGGCCTCTGTTTTGAAACACTCGCCTGTCTCATTGCCTCTCTTGTGTGTTTCGAGTCAACTTTCGTATGCCTGAAGTATTTGTAAGGCATCGTCTCATTGTTAGTAAACTTGTCTAAGATAACTGCTGTAAATACTTTTTAACTTTACAATAGTATAAAATATTATCGAATAAAAAAATTAAATACAGTGAAATACTAATTTTCGCTACTTCATAAGTGAAAATGAATTGGCAAAGCATAGTCTCATGAAGAATAAATGTGTCCAAGAGAACTTTTCAATATACTTTCTTAACTACAAAATTGTGAAAGATATTGTCGAAACAATACGAAAATCGTGTGTTAAATGCTAATTTTCAATACTACTCATGTGAAATGGAACTAGTTTATTAGAAGTGTGTTGTTCGTGCGTACGTTCTACGGCTTCTGGCGGCAGAATACACAGTATGCTTCTCTATACACGTGGGTGGGGACATTTTCTTGGTCGTGGCGTGACATGTAGTCTATTCTGCAGACAATCAGACATAGTTATAAAAAATGGCTTCAACTTCTTCATATCAGTGCAGTTTGGGCCCCTTTGAAACCAGATTTATTTCTTTGCTTCTCAAGCACTATCGTTTAAATCATGAACATTTACCTAACTTCAATGTTCAGTGTGGGGTTTACGGGTACGTGAATGGTTATACAAATGTTAAATCTCACAAGAAACATGTTTACAAGAAACACACACAGTACAAAACTTTTACTCGCCGAACAAGTGTGGAAAGTAAAGCTATACAAAATGTTGTCCTGGCAGATGGAGAAACAGAAAGCACTCCTGAGGCTGAAACTGGTGAAAGTCAAAACAAGGAAGATACTGAACGTAAAACTAGTGCTGTGACTAATTTTTTATTAAATCTTCGTGAGAAACAAGGTGTTTCTGAGAAAACTGCAGAAAAAGTTGTGCAAGAATTTGAACAAATAGTAAAACAGTGTATTCATGAAACTGAAAATGCTGCAGATTCATGCGTTGCTATCCTGCTGAACTTAGAAATTGAGTTTTAGAGTAGGTAGTGAAAATTTTTATATATTTAGAGATATAAAGATCTCATTAAGGCTGGCGAGCTGGAAAAAACCTATAGTGTTCCCAAATAAAGGGTTTATAGGATTTATATATTTTATCAGCGATAATTTCCAAGTGAAGGTAAGTAAGGGAAAGGGCGACAATTGAAGGATCGTAATTTTGAAACACTGATGTTACTTTTACCACTGTGCGTGCAATCAAACACTACAGATCCAATTTTTGATTTATTGAGCATCTATTTCCACGCAGTTTCATTCAAATTCCACTCATGGCTCTGCTTTTACACGCTATTCCCGCAATTACTGAATGTTTTCCGGGCAATTCTCAGTACCAATATGCATATTTTAGCTCTTGAAGGAACTTCAAGATACACACTTACAAATTCATGCCGTTTGTGAAATAAAGGAGCTTGTAATAAATAGTGTGTGAATGATGATAAACTCGATAAAGGAGTGATTGGTGATTGATTATTTATCTGGCGAAGAAGTAATTTGTGAATGATTACTTTCTTTTCGTTTACAGATTTGTCACTGAGCGTGTGTGCAAAAAGTTATTAATCAGTTATCTAAAAAATTTGCGGTAAGTGATTGATAACTTACTTGTTGAATTTGTGATTGACGATTGATAACTTATTTGGTGACTGTGTGATTGGTGACTGATAACTTATTTGGTGAATGTGTGATTGAATACTTATTTGTTGAATATGTGATTGGTGATTGTATATTTACTTGTTGAATGAGTGATTGGTGATTGGCTACTTATTGGGCGAATACGAGGTTCTCACCGAGAGAAATTTTTTATACTGAATTGCTTGCGGTGCAATTGATAGCAATTAGCCGCTATTGTCATAACGTTTTGCAAGGAAATTTGCGTGCTTGGTCTGGAACAGACGATTTAGGATTCAACCATACATATGATTAAATACTAATACGGGTTCATACCCAGCAGCAACAAATTTTTAATGTCAATTTTATTTTTTCAGATTACCATGCAATATATTCACCATGTACGCAGTTTGATGCTCGTTTATTAGCCACACTTATTACGATAAACTTAAAAAATAGTAGTGTAGGAACCTAGTGTATCATCACAATCTGCATAAACAGTTTAACAGTTACCGATCAATTACCCAAAACCTTACCTCGAATAATGCTCAGAAAAATTGACCAATTACCACCGAATAAAACCTGGTCATTTACCCACAATCTTACCCCGAATATTGCCCAGTAAAATTGAGAAATTACCCCTGAATAAAACCTAGTCATTTACCAGCACTGTCTTTCGATCAAAAACCTGACCATTTACCCATAATCTTTCCTCGAATATTGCATACCAAAATCATGAGTTAACGACCATTTACCCCGATTGACCGAGCACTTTTTAACCAAAAACTTAGGGCTTGAGCGAGTGTTTTGATGGAAGATACTTTTTTGGGATGCATAATTGATTTAAATTTTTGAAATACTTTCCAGAATCTGGGTGCTCATCTTTATTAATCAACACAAAGCTACAAGGTACTTTATACGTTACATCACACAGTTCGTCAAACTCGGCAAAGGGCTTATCGCAAGTAATGTAATCACTGGGAACATTCTTCATATCGATAAAAGGTACCGTAACTCGAATAGAATTAATAAATTTTAATTCGTTCTAATGGTCCGTCTTGAGCAGTCACAACCCTGATCTGTCATAATCTGCTCACATTTTACCAATGCCCATACCCATGCCTATATACCCATGCCCACCTATACCCATACCCACACCATACCCATGCCCACTCATTAACTCAGAATCAGACAGTCTAATGTGGTCACACCTCGACGGAGCGCTCTATGCATGAGTGGAGCTCACAGATTTCGGAATCTGTGATTAGGCATTCTCTGTTGTATCGCCATCGACATCAGTCGTGTAGTGTGGTAATGCTGCAAATTTTCAGGTGCGGATCCATGAATTTAGTTTATTTGTGTGTGCATATTGCCCCTCTCATATTCATAAGCTACAGTACTTTTTTGTGAAAATTCGAGAAAAAAATTGATAGCGGACATAATTTCTGTGAAAGAAAATATGCTGAGAAAAGCAAAATCTGGACTGATCCAAGTTGGCACAGTGATTGATCATCCGTTAAAAGATACTCAATCATATGCAAAAAATGAAAAATATGATAGAGGAAGATAAAATAGACATACCGAAAAAATCTTCGTCAAAACATTAGAACACTATTCAATGTAATGAAGAGAAGCAGAATTCAAAAACCGGTGGAAATAAATTATTGGCTAAAGAAACATGTATTTGACAATCAACATTACCAACGTATTATTTCTCCTGCTCCTGTGTGTGACCGGAAACACCGCCGCGAAGTCGAAATAGTTATGAGTAGCGTGCCGACTTGACGGTGACTTGCGTATTAGTTTTAACACAAGGGCTAAAGAGTCGCTCTTTGGTCCGGCTCTAAATTCCCTTGCGTTTGGAGATAGGAGGAATAAACACGAGGAACTTTTCTTAATATATTGGTGATCTTTGGGCGATACACAATTCCTTTATACAAGACACACAATTTATTATGTCCAAAAGCTCCGGGAAACAGAGTCTCAGCCTCAGGGATACAACGTTGAAAAATCCTAATAAAGCACTGAGGACCACAAAAGCGGACAGCAAGGATACGGGTACGAGCCGCACCACAAAACTGACAACCTTACAGGAGTGGACAGCAAGGATACGGGTGAACACAGAACCGGGGTGGCAGTTACGCCTCAAAAGCACGACTATTGAAGGGTACGAGCCTCCAATAAGCCGCTGACAATTTACTCGAGCACAGAGGTTATTAGCCTCTACCTCGAGGTTGCGATTTGAACGGCTGTTAACCGCCCAACGCAGCCAAAACCTGGAACTATCCAAGAACTCCACCTATGCCGTTGTTAGTCCGTTAGTGGAACTCATTAAGAGTTATGCCCAGAACTGCGGTGGAGTTTATTCTTGGAAGCCCAAATTTGGCTCTCCCTTCTTCGAGTCGAAACCGTGTCACCCATACTCATCACCACTGAGCACACACTACTTCCGAGTGCACACAACGAGGGGGTAACTCAGCCAAAATGTGCTTACTTCAACTACTGTTCGCAGTGTACAAAACAGATTATAAACACTTCCTAAGTGCAAAAAAATAGATAATATAATATAATACAATAAAGTCAACATATTTGTAATCATTTGGCAATCTAATCACAGTTAAAAATCTAATAATCTTAAACTATTTCCAAAGAGACCAAACTCTCCATCGTTCACGACTGCCTAGCGCGCGTTATAACGAGGTTAGGAGCAGCTCGACCAATCACGTTGGAGCCACACCCTGTCTTGTTCCAAGACTACAAACACCACAGCTAGACAAGTTTCCATATTACGGTCACGAAATACATATTCGTTTACACATTGTTTAGTCATAAATTAAACCCTTTAGTTAACAAAATAATAATATCATAGTTAAATGAGGTTCCTTATTTCAGTCACAAAATAAATGTTACAACAATTGACTAGTCACTAACCTAGCACAGGATTAATAGAACGTACAAGTAAACAAAAAAAAATATACCACGAAATGAGCATCCCGTCATATGTGTTTGATGAGTATGATGAAATTTTCAGTTATTTGATGGGATCTGAAAATGGGAAATCACAGCAAAAAGCTCTCCTAGTAGAATAAATGCTCTTTGGATATTTCCAACATCTTTTGTGCGAAAAATATTACAACGAATATTGTATGGAAGAAAAAGATATATACTTTACAAACAGTGTTAGCTGACCATATAGGCATCAGCATATGCTACGCAAATCGACTTCGATAGATTGGCAAATTCGGATATCGGTTTCAGAAACTTACATACTTACCCCTCTCTCACCATCAACTTTTCAAAAAGCAGAGGGATATCACGAATTTATTTAGACATCATCCCCATCTTTCCAATAAGTGGAAATTGTAGGCATAGTGAGCACACTTGGGTACCGCGAGCGCATAACCAATTAGATTATTAGCCTGCGATCCACGAGCGCATAATCAATTACGTCATTAGCCTACGCTCACCGAACGCATCCGGCCAGCGCTGCTCCAGCTCATGGTCAGCTATACCCAAACATAATTCAGAGGCATGGGAGCTTCTGATTTCGGTAACCAGAGGCTAAAGCGGCTCTAAATTTTGATAGGGTACGTCCTGACCACAACGCTCCATTATTAACAGCACTCAATCGACTGAAGCCCACGATCCAAGACCGTTGATTACCAGACGGCGCCTCTCCATCACTGTAATTACAGAAGGTCAACAGGCATCATCAAATCAAACATCGATTCCCCACCACATTCAGTATTAACATATATCTCAAATGTCGTGTTTTATTACATTTCCATTTTATCAAAGAGATCAAGTAAATATATTTTTCAATGTGTTTTTACTTGTACTATAGAAAATGAGAGTTGATAAATCATCTAATGTAAATCATGCGAAAAACATACATTCAATGTGAAAACTCTCTGGATAAATTTTTTTAAGTAAAATGAAAGCAAATATTGACGGCATGAATCATTTCGAGGTTTTTAGCACAGTAGTTAGAAACCTATACAAACATATAGAAATATACATACTCAAAAGCATCGTAAAGCAATCAACTATTCGATCATATCAAATGAATACTTTTGTTTAAAGATAGAATATGCAATCGTGAAGTTCGAAACTTCGAAAGGGATGAAGAAAAAAAACGTCCATAGAAAACATCTAAATGATAGCATATTAGACAGTTATTTATTTTATTGTAATCTTTGTAATTTAGAAGTGGATGATATCGGATTATTTTATTGTAATCTTTGTAATTTAGAAGTGGATGATATCGGAGCACATGAAGACTCAGATGTACATTTTAAAAATAAATTTGAATGCACGTGCGGTGAAATTAAGAATGCTGCCAATGATAAATGCTCCGAACATATTTATAATGATATAAGAAAGATCGATCCGAAGTTATTTCTCATGAATATATTATCTGAAGTTATATAAGTAATTCAGCAGTCAAAATTCGATAATATTAAATTACAGTTGAATTTGCAAGTCAAGTTTTATAAATTCAAATTAGGCAGCGAGAAAATCTATAATACCACATAGTTCAATTAAAACAGGTTTATAGAACTTTCAAGGATTCACATGACTTTAAATACAATTAAAGGGCTGTAAGATAATCTAATACATAGAATCGAATAATATACTAACAACTCTTCTGGGTGGATATTAAACAAGTTGCTAAACTTCACAATTGAAATTGTTTAAAACGAACCATTAACAAGTTTTAGCTACTATATTGAATTACCGGAAAAATTGATACATCCTAAGTATAAGTTAATAAACATTAAAAATCAAGATAACATGTGCTTTAAGTGGGTGGTTGCGCGTCACTTGTGCAGAGATGAAAAAATGGTAACAGAATAACGAAAGTATTAAAGAAGAAAGCTGAAGAGTTGGATTTCGTAGATATCAAATTCCCCTTGAAAAATAAAGACATCGATAAATTTGAAAAGATTAACAATATTTCTATAAATGTATACAGCTTAAATTATTATTTGGAGCTATGCCCACTCCGAATAACTAAAACTAAAAATAAAGATGCTGTTTCATTATTGTTAATAACAAATGAGAATGGAAGTCATTGTGTCTTAATGAAGTCTTTAAGTCCATTTATTCATAAGGCAAGTCATAGAACTAAATATGTATGATCATACTGCCTACATGCATTTATTCGTGAAGACCTACTTGAAAAACATAAAGATGATTACATTCTTCACACACCCGTCATATATGTTTGTAGTGCTGCTGAGAAAATGAAATTCAAGGCCTTTCAAAAGACTTTCAAGAATATCTTTATCCCTTTGTAATTTACGCCGATTTTGAATCGACTTTGATAGGCATTGATTTATGTCAACCAGATCCAAAATTGAATTATGCGTGGAATATTGAAAAACATGAGCCTAATTGTTTCTTTTGCAGTACTAAATGCGAAGATGATAGGTACTCAAAGTTGGAGTCGGTGCGTCGGTGAAATTTGTAAAATATCTAGAAACAGAAACAAAACGTATGTATGAATTATTAAATCAATCTCCGAAAAGGATATAATTACCAACTGAAAAACATCACGAACAAAGAAATGCTACAGTTTGCTATGTCTGTCATGAAGAGTTTACTAAAGAAAACTATAAGGTTAGAGATCACAACCACCTAACGGGAGACTATAGATGTCCGGCACATCTGAAGTGCAATTTTAAAATTAGAAATCCTAATTTTATTCAAGTGTTTATGCATAACTTATACAATTATGATTCACATCTGTTTATTAAAGACCTATATAAAGTGTCTGGTAAAATATGTAAATACTATTCCAGAAACATCAAAAATACAAAAGTTTCACACAGACCATCAAAGTATATAGATGAAAAACTGGGAGGGCAAGAGATTTAAGATTCTTAGACATTTTCCGATTCATGTCTTCTTCGTTGGATGCATTATAAAAAAATTTATCAGAGCATGTAGAATTGAAAAGACATTTCCCTAATAATGAACAGTTTAAATTGATACAAAACAAAGGCATATATCCATACGATGACATGGATACATAATGATAAAATGAATTAAATTAGTTTACATTGAAGGATGAACTCCATAACAAATTAAATGATAAACATATATCTGATGAAGAATATCAACATGCTAAGAGGTTTGGGATGTATTCCGGTGCAAAACATTCAAAGATTATCATAATCTCTATCTCAAAGTTGATACCTTGTTATTATGTGTAGTGTTTGAGAACTTTAGTAATATCTGTTTGAAAACATACAAATTAGATTCGGCTCATTATTTCACAGCTCCGGGTCTATCAGTTGATGCTCTACTAAAGATTACTGAACTAGAATTATAGAATTATACTTGCTAAACGATCCTAAAACGATACTATTCATTGAGAAATGTGTTAGTGGTGGTGTTTTAACGATTTCTACAATATATGCTAAATCAATTACAAATATATTTCTGAAAGTTATGATCCTCAAAAACCGAGTAATTATATATCATACATGGACGCAAATAACTTATATGGTTGGGCAATGTCGCAGAGCGTACCAACAGGAAACTTTAGATGGTTGAAAGAAAATGAACCATTCAAAGATAATATAGACTACATTCTCGAAGTTGACTTTGATTATTCAAAGAACTTACATGAACTCATAAAGATTTACCTCTAGCACCTGAAAATATTCAAATATAGGATGTTCAAAAAGTTAGTACCTCATCTTGGTAAGCGTGAAAAATATGTAATCCATTAGAGTAATTTGAAACTGTATAAGCTTGAATTGAAACTAGAGAAGATTCAGAGAATATTAGAATTCGATGAAAGTCCATGGATGAAGTCATCTATAGATCAGAATACGGAAATGTGTCAATACGCAAAATCAGATTTTGATAGAGATTTCATTAAGCTAATGAATAATTCTGTATTCGAAAAAATAGTGGAGAACATTAGAAACGAAATTGAAGTTAGTTTGGTTAAGACTAAACAAGAATTGAGAAGATTAGTTAATAAACCCAATTTCAAAGGATTCAAAATATTTTCGAAAAACCTGATAGCATGTCATATGCAAAAACAAAAGCCAAAGTTTGATAAACTTATCTATGTAGGGGTGAGCATCCTAGATATGAGCAAGACATTGATGTATGACTTTCATTACAACTTCATTAGAAAAATATGGTAGCGGGGCAAAGCTATTGAGCCTATTGTTCACAGATACCGACTCACTCTGTTATAAAATCCAACCTAATGACTTCTATGAAGATATGAGGGTTTGGATTCTATGAAGATATTCTTTGAAATTACCATTTTGGAGTAAAGATAGATTATTTGGTAAAAAATTATAAGAATCGCGTATGTAGATGATGTATTTTCCTGCTAATGTACTGTATTTTTCATTCGTGTCAAATTTTGAACGATTCCTAAATGTGATAAAAATTTATATACCATTTTTCTGTAATAGATGGAAACGCTTTATAGGGGTCATCAGCTGTGAATTTCCTCGAGATAAAGAAGACAGAAATAATTGAATGTTACTATAGCGACGAAAATATGAAGGAACTTTATCCATATGACAGCGATAAAAATAAAGAGCAATGACCACTGAATGAGTTTTAATGGTAATTTTCTTGTTTTGTCAATAAGTTGAAAAATGTTGAATTATAAGGCATCCCATGACTATGCTGGTGCTAGCGTCGGGGAATCTCATGACTATGCTGTTGCAAGCGTCGGAGCATTGCATAACGATGCAAGTGCATTCATCTAGCACCATGTAATGTTCTGCGATGTTAAGAATCAGCAACAGGCCTAAGGCCTAATAAATGCTGAAACCGCTATTATTTATATATTATTTATGTGAGTGATGGTCTCGTTGTGGGCCTACTTCAGGCGGTTCCTTGGTCCTCCAGACTGAAGGTGGCACGTCAGGCCACGGCTGAAGCACTAGATGCCAGTTTTATCAAATTGCAAAATTATTAAAATAGTTTTTCCTACTAATCAGTAAATAATATTTGGGCGATGTGTTTGGAACACGCACGTTCAACATTAATGTAATTTCATTAATGTAATTACAATGTAATTTCAGTCATTTTAGTAGCTTCCTTACTGTGATGCATTGTATTACAAGGATTTTAAATATTTTTGTTGACTAAGTTAAAGCAGAAGAAGATTAATCATTCTACTTCCAAATTCTTAGTGTAAAAAGTATTTTTTCAGCTACCATAAAAGTATGTATTTTCATAATTGATTTCAATGACAACAACATTTATATGTTGCTCTGAATTTATTTAATTTTGTTGTAACACGATCTAAGATTTTCCATCGAAACTCGGCAGTTTGTTCACCAACTGCAGTTGGTTGCAAAAGAATAAAAAATACGCATGTTTAGTTCAATGCAATTTATTTCCCAGACCAAAACGAGCACTCAAATAAAAAGAACACACTTCTGATGCCTTAAAAATACGAGAGGAGGAAGTGACGTGTCTACGACCACGACGTCAGGAACTAGTAAAACGTAAACTGATCAGAAACTCGATGATACTTGCAGAATCTAAAGTCCGATAAACCAGTTGTTAGAACCGTAAGCAATACCAGGCAATTTTATAAATTACTGTTGTCAAATTGATTATTTTGAGATATAATGGCTCACAGTTTGCATCGTAAACCGGTCACTAACGGATATGAAACTGGATTCACAATCGTTGTTGAAATTGCAATCGCCGTGCCGGCCTTTTCTTTAGCCTGTCAGTTGAAGATTCTAAACTGGATTATAAGTCTTTATTACATAAAATCGGAGTTGGTATTGTCAAAAGCTTGAGAATATCTTTTCCGGTCCATGATAGAGTATCGACAGAGCCACTACAGTACGTTCTCCGCTTTCGTGAGTTACTTATTATTATTATTATTCAGTGGATAGTCCAGTATTAAAGTTCACGGTCCTAGATCTTACGGATTCACGTCGCATTCTTGACCCAAGCTTGAATTTACAAACCACACATCATTCAAATTTCGGCGAGACTAGTAAATTTTATTAGAACCAAATAATAAAGGTTGGACTGACAAAACTGGATAGGAAAACTGTCATCAAGCGGGATGTTTCTGGAAACAAGGTAATGTTTTTCCTAGGGTTGTAACAAATTACAGTAGTGGAAACAAGTTACAGTGGTGGAAACAAGTTACAATGGTGGAAACAAGTTACAATGATTCAAACTCGTTACTCATGTTGTAATGATTACAATGGTTGCGCCGTTTCTTCTACGAAGGCCATAAAATTTCGGTGGTTTTGCTGCGTATGGATCTTGCACGGACAATCCTGTAGACGTGGGCCTCTAAGCTGCATCATTTCTGGGTAGAAATTTAGGAAAGGGAAAGTACTTCGTAAGTATGCAATGAATACAACATATAAAGAAATAATACGACCTGAAATGTTTCAAAACTGGACGCCATTCTTCAGGAAATGAAACCTAATGCACGTTCAGTATAATATATGATTATTTTGGTACAATGCCTGAGACAATGTTCCTGGTGCGGCAGGAAGGTGGGGTTGGTGTCTCGCAGTAGGTGGTGGTCGCTCACCTG